>NW_013952416.1:4018733-4030678 GCF_001266775.1 Austrofundulus limnaeus | reverse complement strand
CACTGGAGCGGAGTCAGTGAACTGCTGGAACGGACTGCTAATATCGGAGCGCTTATATCGGACATTTTTTATGCAGTCCGATAAAATCCGATACTCGTTTTTTGGCTGATATCGGACCGATATCCGATATTGATATCGGATCGGGACACCCCTACTGACTAATCATGGTGACCTGGCAGGGTTTTATTAAACAGTGTGTAAGTTGTGTGATTAAAAACACCACTTACTGTAAGTTTGTCGGATAAAAATAGAAGCACAGCAACAGATGACAGCTTGAGCTGAAACACATTTATTTGTTGATATGCTTTTATCTTGGTTTAAATGATACTTGGAGTCAGTGACGGAGCTAGACATTTTTCTCAGGGGCGGCCAGACTGGGACCACTACACACACAGGGGTGGCCAGGAAAATTACATCATTTTTTACTTGAAAGTTTCTGCAGATCTTTGTGTTTTTGTCATTCCCTTATGTCCTTATACAGGCAGTGAGTACCTTATAAACATGGGCGTCAGAACAATTTTAAAAGTGGGGGGACACACTGTTGCGGGGTCCGAGAGTCCTCCCCCAGAAAAGTTTGAATGAAATAGATGCCATTTCCTGCATTCTGGTGTATTTTACCAGGTTGTTAAACACACCTTTACCCACATAAATAAACACTTGATTTAATAATTATTTCKGAGACAGATTCTTCATTAAACTAGTTCCATCATCCTGTTTTAAACTCAGTTTTAGCTGAGATAAGCTTAATTAAAGTGACACAATTTATCATATCCAATGACTATAGGGATGGTTTTTACTTTTATATTGTTTATAGATTTATTTTTAATTGTAACACGTCATTGTGCCAAATAATGATGACCTTCAACTGCATGTTTAAAACTAATATTAATAACTTTACCCAATGAACAGGTGCAATATTGATAKRCACCAACAGTGAATTTAGAGGGCTGTTTCACTTTTTATGATTTAGTAATAGGCCTACTCATAACCAGAAGGGARAGAGCATCATGCAGCCTTCAGAACATAAAATGAAAAATAAAATAAACATTTGTCACCCTCAGTCCAAAAGCTGGCACCATAAGTCAGATTACAGGCATATGTTCTGTATATAAAGAAATCATCACTTCCTTGTCATTACTGTTCTTCAGTGATAGAGCTTGGTGATGTTTCAAACTGTTAAACACTGCCACCAACTGTTCAGGAGGATMATTACACCAATAGAGGTTATTTCACTGTAGAAGGGGTGTGTGTGTACAGCAGGGTGGCCAAATATTTGTCTGTGGTGGTCATGGCCACCCCCTGGCTCCGCCCCTGCTTGAAGTGAATATTCCAAGTTTAAAAGTATTTATAGAAGATAGTTGGGTTTTTTAAATTATTTTCTGCTGCTTTTTATGATTTTAGGCTTCATTGGTACGGTCATATTTGTTTATAGCTAAGCAGTCAAGACTAAATCTTTTATTGCCTAAATGGGAGCCCTGCATCAACCTAATAATAGTCTTAAAATATTTTTTGTTACAATTAACAAGCGAACTCTACAAAACTCAATTGCAACACCCAAATGTTTATATTACCCATTTCACTAATTAAATTTCTAACCAAAAAAAAACATTAAATTTTCCAATCCGTAACAATAAATTTACAGCATTTAGATTTTTCAGTGATGGTTAAAAATGATTCAGTGACAGTGCTTTTAATTAATGCCTCCTCAAACCACACATACATAAAAACAAACAATGGAGTTTAAAATGCATGAATTAATACAACTGGTATTGTAATTTTACTTTGATTGCAGCAGAGTTATCAGCAAGTGTATATTACTCCTTCACAGTATTAAATAATTGTATTTCTCATAAAATTAGCTTAAATAATTACTGCAGAGCATGACAATTTTTTTAAATATCCGATTACTCGATTAATCATCAGAATAATCGATAGATTAATCGATTACTAAAATAATCATTAGCTGCAGCCCTACAGTAAACTTAACTTTGTAGGATCAATTGCTGTGTAATAATATGAAGTCAAGCTTATTATGTAGATAAACATTTTTTTCTTTTTCCCCTTCCTGTTGCAGTCACTTGTTTCCTCTTCGTCTTTACCCAGTCACGTGTCCTGGACAAAGCATTGAAAGTGTTCTCTGTCTTTGCAGGTGTTTGACCTTCGTCAGTGCCACAGACAGATGCAGCAGCAGGCTGCTACAGCTCAGGCAGCAGCAGCCGCACAAGCAGCGGCCGTGGCAGGAAACATACCTGGACCTGGATCAGTGGGAGGGATCGCTCCAGCTATCAGTAAGCTGCACACTCACATGTACATTCACAGGKTTAAAGGCTGTGTAACAAAACAGAAATATATGAGTGAGTAATATGTAGGATGTTTTTATACTGTGTGACTGATTACTGAAAACAATACTATGTTTTGACCACGTAGATGTCTAAMTAAGCCGTGACTCCTCTGTATGTTAAGCCCCCAAACTCCTCTTCTCGACCTCTGTCCTCCTGTCCTTTCAGGTCTGTCTGCAGCAGCTGGGATCGGGGTGGACGACCTGCGCAGGCTGTGTATCCTCAGGATGAGTTTCGTTAAAGGCTGGGGCCCTGACTACCCCCGCCAGAGCATTAAGGAGACCCCGTGTTGGATTGAAATCCACCTGCACAGAGCTCTGCAGCTCCTGGATGAGGTCCTCCACACCATGCCTATAGCAGACCCCCAACCTCTAGACTGAGATCTTCCCAGCAGCAGCTTCACACCTAAACTCCCAGAAACTACGGAAAGTCTTCCTCAGTGGTGGAGAAGGTGAAATCAAACTCATCATAGAAACGTTTTTATTTTTTTTTTAGATGTGTTTGAACGTTTTGTGCACTGTGGCTGTGTTTGCTCCTGATAAAAACATAAAACCAAAGCCATACATTAAAGTCATGGTAATCGTTTTGACAGGTGGCTTTGGTATTTTTTATTTTTATATTTTCGACTGAGCAGAAAAAGAGGTTGCAGATTCTTAAAATTAAAATTGCACATAGAGGACCAGATCCTGTGAAACTGGAACACGAACAGACACAGCCAGCAGCGACTGAGGGACTTCAGACATTAGAGAAGCACCGTCAGGGTGCTAGAACGCCTGTTTTACTCCTGTGGGTTTTCATCAAATACACCTCACTCAGCGTCACTCGAAAGGCGCTGGTGCTGGAACAGAGCARGCCAGACCATCACAGGCATTCACAGGTTTCACACAAACAAACCACGTCTGCAGCTGGCTCTCAACCTCTGAACTGAAACATGTCTGGACTTGTCCTGGTCGGGTTTAGTCAAAACTACAGGTTTGGACTTCCACCGGGACAAGTTTCAAGAGTGGGTGTGTGTGCACACAGTAGATGGGAAATCGTTTGTTTCCCTCGTGTCTATTAAATGAGATGAAGTAGCAATGAGAACTCCCGGTTCATATGTTTAACAGTAAAGTTCAGCTTTAGATGTCAGATCTGTGGTTTTGACACACATGCAGATATATTTACAGTGACTGATTTAACTGTGATTCTAACATTTCTCAAGGAAAACCTAACCACATTTTTGTCTTCTTTTGTTTTTGCCTGGACACAAATTTGGACAGTGTCTCTTTATGCCTTCAGAAAGCTCTCTGCCCTTTTTTTTTTTTTTTTTACGGTCATGCACCGTAGAAACAAAAACAAGCTTTGATGCTTTTGGTTTTGTAGGAATGATGCAAGAAAGCAAAGAAGATTGTAATACAAAGATTATAGTTTGATTGTTTTTGGTGATCCAAAGTAATGTTTTTTTACAGGCATAAAACAGTGGTGTTCCTTRAAAACTTCCTTAAATTTTAAATATTTTTAAAAATTTTGACTCATTAAGAACCATCATAACATAACTATTTATTCCTTGATCCAGGTTTTGAGTAGTTTACCAAAAAAAAAAGAAGAGACATTTGGACATTACTTACTAAAGCTGACATATCTGAGGGTGGTTATTTTGATTAAGTAAGTTGTATACTTGTAGCACTTTATTTTGTCTGGTTTAAGTCAATAACCAGAATCAACACCACATTGTCCTGCGATATTTTAAGTTTTAGTAGAAACATACTGTTTATAACACTAAGATTGTCTCCTTTTTTATTTTACACTTTCACTAAGCATTCACAAAATATTTATGGGTTTAATTTTGGCTAGACTAGTTTTTTTTCCCTCATTAATCCATGTAAATAACATTATTTTCCTTTTTAAATGCATGTCTGCATGGAGTTTTATGTCATAAACCTCTCTTAACTTTTAGAAATAGAATGTATATTTTTCCTGCATTATGTGGGGAAATCTGAGAYTTTATAGAAAGCAGAGCCTGTTGGATATTGGTGTTAGTTTTGCTAGTTTACGGACAGGAAGATGCTGGAAAGTTGTCATTTAACTAATAAAGAAAACTAGCCTAGTGTTTAGCTGAGGCTAACGATCTTCCAAAGTACAATTTAACCAGAAGCCTTTATTTTAGGTTTTTATTTTATTTTTTTAAAGCGGTAAGTTTTTGTTTTTCACAAGTGCTGGAACTTACAAAGATTTTTGCTCCATGCTGCACATGACTCTGTTGCTTTAAAGGCCTTTGTTGCAGATTACACATTTCATGCTCGGACTCAGTTTTCCCACCGTTCACTGTGTTCTGACAATCTGTTAACAAAGCTGCATGACAAGGATTTTTTAAACTGGCTTTTCACGGTTTGCTGTCCGACAGATGAGGTAAAACCCGAGCAGCAGTTTTACTCTTGATGAGATGTTTTCACTAAGGTTTATTCAGCTGAATGAAATGAAACTGTATTTTATGAAAAAAAGAAAAACATATTGAAAGTATTTAACAGGATGTGCTTTTAAGGTGGACAGATGTTTTTTAAATGACTTTCTGGTATTATAGGAGTTAAGACAGCCCAGCTGAGTTTGTGTTGACTACTATGACAGATTGCAGATATCAATTTTACCTGTTTCTCATGTGAGAATCTACCATTAAATACAGCCTGATTTTATCCAAGTGGTGTCATGTTTTTATTTTGCTTCAGGATGTCCATAGAGGACTTAGGTACACTGAAATACTGTGTAAACTGGATTTTTAATGCCAAGTTGTAGATATTAGGGGTGCACCAAAAAATTGTTTTACATCAGAATCGTGATTCTCATTTACAAAGATTCAGAATCGATTTTTCAGTCTATAAATATTTAAAAAATAAATCCAAAGATTGTCAACCTCCATTTTGTAACCACTTGGGACGTCCTAACGTCACATGCGGCCGGTTCTGGAATGTATGCGTGCGCAGAAAGCACCAAAACAAAAGAGGAATCTACAAAACTGGAGGAAAGAGAGATTCAACTGGCCCTGTCTTCATTGAATGCACAGATTTGGGCTCATTTTGTTTTTTACTGAATGAGTCTGAGTTTGACATGAGCTTCACTGTGTGCAAAATTAGCAAAATGTAGAAGAAGCACTTTGGGAACAAGCCAAATGGGCTGACATTGAGTTCTGAATGAAAAATCTGTTTTGAATCGAATTGTGAGATAGTAAAAGATTCCCACCCCTAGTAGATAGGTATGCATTGTGATAATTCACATTCAGAATATGTTTGTGTAAATTTAGCAGTTTCCAAGACTTCATGTGAGATCATGTCTATTCAACTGTATTTTAACTTATCTTTGGACTTGCTTTAAAGTCAGACTCTTGCAGATATTAGTCACACAGTATCCTGTAGAATTTAATTCTGAATAAATTGTAGAAAAGGAAGTGGATATCTGCGTGTCTACCTGGACAACTTTAATTAATGTTGCTTATCATCTGAGGTGGGAAGATGGAGACTCAAAGGAACTCTAACGTATAAAGTCATTAAATGTGAACAAAAATCTAATTTAACATAAATTCTCAAGGGTTGTAAACGATTTGTTTGCGAGTAAAGACATCTGTTTTAGAGATCTAATCCAACTGTTCCTAGTTTTAACAAATAATCCACAAAATGTGAACAGGAAATTGCAGCTGTGATTTAAGTGTTGTAGCCAATTGTGATGCCATTTTAAATCCAGAGGCTACAGTGTCTGCTGTGTGCAATATTTAACAGACATCAAACCCATATTAGAACATTTCTTTAGTTAAATGAATCATAAATACTTTTCTTTACTTCAAAACTGCTTTTCTTACTCATATTTACAACAATCCTGAAATCAATATCTCAGTCAAATTTCCAGCCTGCATTAGAAATAAAAATCAATCGAATGAAAGACAGAAGTCTGGAATGGCTTTAAATGAAACCGTCTTTATTACGTAACTTTAATATCAGAAAAATAAAACTCTTAAAATTCTCTTTACAGCAAATATATAATATCAGTGCTTTGGCCGCAATAACTTAAAAGGCCATTATAAAATATAGTCTGCTTTTAAACTCCTGACTTATTTTGAAGAATTTATATGCCTTAAGACTCCTCCTACACATATACAACAACAAAAAAAAAGGTGTAGTAAAATTAGCAAATACTCTGAACCGTTGTTACAGCTTTCAACAATATGTATTCATATATAGGTAATAGAAGATACATTTGTAATAGGATACCGTTCTAAATTTGGTGTTGTACAGACATTACAGGCAGCTTGAATCCTTGGCCTTTTTTTTTTACAGTTGCAGTGATGTTCCACAATGGCGGTAAATTAACAAGACATGCTCGTGATGCACATTCCACTTTCAGCTAGGTTTAACGGCAGCTAATCAATACTATTATCATCATCATCAATACTGTAAACTAAGAACTAGACTACAAGCAGACAGCACTGAAACTCTCCTGCAACATTTCTGGATTTCCCAACTCTTCATTCACCTAATCATTCATAAAGTAAAATTAAAAAAAGGTAAATTTTATTGTAAACATTTTAATATAGATATATTTATGTATATACGAAATGTAACAAAATAAAAAATAAGTTCTGTGTATTTATCAGTCATTAACAGTAATATATAATACATACACAAAAATGTCAATAGATTCATGTCATTTAACTGAGGGCTGATTATGTATTGCATTCCCTCAGAGAGAAAGAACAAAAAAAAGTAACTCTTAGAAGAGAAGTACGTAAGTGGGACGGATAGAAAACCCAGCAGAGACAGAAGCAGATGGACTTTTTTTTTTCTCCTTTTTGCACGTTTGGGATTGGTTTGGTTCCATTTTCTCATGAAAGCTCAATCACCCGTGACAGGAAAAAAAAAAGAAGATGCAGAAGAATTAACTGRTGTAATGAATTCCAGCTGGAATGCGACAGTGACCGCAGTCCAATGTCCAGAAACATAAAAGCAGCCATTATTGACGGTACGTAGTGTCAGCAGTTCCACGGTGAACTCATTCCAACTGCCGCTTCTCTTTCCGAAAATAAAAAAATAAGTCAGAATTTATTCAAGCCTGTTAAAACTCTAGAGCCACTGTTTTTTTTAAAGCTAATACTTGAGATGATTTCCACCGACTTTGTACCTTTTCAGGAAGATGAACATTTGGAGGGAAATGAAGATGTGCTTGTCCCAGAAGTGTGATTAGTAGGAGGAAAGGCTGTGCTTAGCAGCAAACACATGAGCTGATAAAACAGAAGTGTGTACCACTAGAAACATCTCATTGATGTGTTTTATGAAGGGGGGAAAATAAATAACTAAAGGGATGTCCAAAGTCTGAGTTTCAACTAGCTGCTGCGATCCTGGACTAGTTAAAATACTGAGATGATTTTTGCATAGGCAGGGCAGACAAGATGTTTGATAGCAGAATAAAGCAATGGATGGTCTTCATCCCCCCAATTTCACATCCTAATAAAATTACCGGACAGCTCCAGGTCGGAGCAACCCGAGAGAATCAACATTCAAGTAAAAGAAGAAAAGGGAAATTATTGAGATGGCTTCAAAATTTTAAAGAACCACACACAAAAAAAATTAATCAGCCAGTGTGCACTTCACTGGGATTTGTTCCAGATCAAAGCTGACAATATCAACTACTGTTTTGTTCCCGGGTGAGGTTTTACGTAAGAATGATGAGTCGCATCTATACCGTCTACAAAAGTGACTACAATCCTACGGAGGAATGTTACAAAAGTACAAGATGTGCATAGCTTTCTAGCTGAAAACCAGCACATGGTTTCCCACACAAAGATGTAAACAAAACAAAAAAACTAAAACCTAAAAAAGGACAAAAATAAATCTAAAATAGGTACAAAAACACTTCAAAAGAGGCTAAACCATGAGCAAAAAAAGCATCCTCGTGATTTAACCTTTTGTTCCATCGAGATGCATTTAGCAAGACACTAAACTCCAACAAATACATTAAGATTTCCGTCTGTCAGCTTGTGTTCTTTAGAGCCCAAAATCTGGATTTGTACATAGTGTTGTGAGCTAATAATAGGTTTTCCAAAAAGGCCACAAGTTTGAGGACAGAGCAGCGCCGCGTCCACACAACCAGTTGTTTCTTTCGTTTACTCATAGGAATTAGGCACCGAGTTTACCGTAAACTGGTTTTACGTAGAAATTAAAAACGCAAAATGCTGAAGAGGCGTAACATCCCAGTTGTCTAAAAATAAAACGAGTTATATAGTTTTTGGTTTCTTGTCTGTACGGGCAAACAATATATATTAAGAGAAAAAAATCTGAGGCAACGATTGCTTATGGAGTGTGACGTTTCAGGTTTAACCCATTTGGTATATAATAAAAAAAAAGATGTGGGAGTGTTTGTTTACATTTTCAGATGAGGTTAACGTGAGCACGCTAATAAAAATTCTGCATTCAGACTTGACGAWCATGAATCATCCTTTTAAAGGAACTGATTTACAGCAATAGTAAGATGTTTTCCAAAAATGATCTTGAATAAGATGAATTCTGACAATGTCAAGCTTCCTGTTGCATTAAAAAAAACGCACCGTATTTCACTGGGGGAAAAAAAAGCCAACTGTGGGACTTCATACTAGAAGTAAGCATGCTTGGTTCTTGTCCTTTGAATTTACTGCTTATTTATTTTTTATATTTTTCTTGAAAAGTGACGACCAAAAAAGGTCAGTAATCTGTCCAACAGAATTCAACATAATAAAAACAAAATATATTAAAACTATGGGTAGAAAATAAAAACTAATTACTAAAATAAAAATGAGGGGGAATTAAGAAAATATACATAAAAATAAAGAACTTATAAATCCCAACCCTCCTAATGCTACATAGAGGATTTCTAATCCTCCCGTTGATCAATCAGACTTCACGACAGCAGGCACCTYTATGGGCTGAACACCCGGACATGCCCGAAATGAACATCGTTCCTATTTCACTTCTGCACCTTTGCTGACTTAACACCAGCCTGGACAGAGCTGGGGTGAGACCTAAACACTGATTTGGGGTCTGTTTTGTAAGTTTCCCATATATGCTTTGAACCAGATTCGTTAAAGAGGCGGACCCCTCATCAGACATCAAGGATTAAAAAATAAATAAAAATCACATATTGCGGAGCTGAATGGCCTGTGTGGCCGGGGACAGGCACACGGGGCACACTGCCTCTGGGCCTTGGCATATCTGGGTGGCACAATCTAGACAGAAGAGATTATGGCCGCAAGGAACCAAGGCAGCGATCACCTGGTTATCCATACACTGGATGCACATCTCCTGCCCCCTCCCTGATGGTCCGAGGCCTGGACGGTAGGAGAAGGAGGACTCGGGAGGAGAGGAGGACGAGGAGGCGGTGCTTTCACTGGAGGAGGAGAAGGCCGAGCTGTACGAGGGGATCCTGTGGACGTCGAGGGTCCCGGCTGACCCAAAAGGCCTTCGGTGAACACGCTGGGCCTGAGGGTGCTCCAAGGCTTCGGTCCCAGAGAAGGTTGGAGAGAGGCGGGGGGTGCCGGGCTGGCTGGTCTGAAAAAACAATCAACAGGCGTAACAATACAAAAAAAAAATCATTCCCATTTCAGAGTCGAGATTTTTGTTTTAAAACACAGGTTATTATTTTACCTGAGACTGAAAAGAATCGAAAGCCTGAAGAGACTGGCTGTCCACGAACGGGCTCCAAATGTGCGACTGTGCAGTAGAGTGCGAAGTCTGGGCAGTGGAAATGGTTAACGGATCAAATCCTGAGGGGGTGCCTCCACCTCCCAGGCTAAGGAGCTCCTCGGACCCCACACTAAGGAGGTTATCACCAAACCAGAAGCTTGTGCTGCCACCACTACCGTTGTTGTTGTTGTTATTGTTGGCATTGGCGTTGAATGGAAAGGTTGGGCTGAAATCTGCCATCCGGTTCCCGTTGCCCCCGCTGTAGAAAGAGTCGGCCGAGCTGGAGCCGCTGCCCAGTGAGCTGGAGCTGTCGTTGCGGTAGGTGGAAGACATCCTGGCAGCGCCGCTCATATTGCTATTGACCCGCTGAGTACCGTTGACGGTGGCAGGAAGCAAGCTTCCGGCGCCTGGTGAGGACGCGCCTGCGTGGAGCCACCCGGCCTCCCCCAAACCAAGCGGAATCGCAGACGTGTCGAAGCTGACGTCTGTCCCGTTGAATTGGAAATCACTGTTGTCCACTCCCGGAGCTTCGATACCTCCGCAGGTTCCGGTGCGGAGGGCGATGTGYGCCTCTATTTCCTCCCGCGCCCGGTCCACGTTCTCCGGCATCCCCGTGACCTCAAACACTGGCTCTTTGTCGCGACTGGGCGTCACAATGTAGGTGTGGGTCTGCTGCTGAATACGTTTGATGGTTGCACCTGGGAAGACATTAAAGAGAACATACCGTGAAAAAAATTATTTAGTTTAGAGTCCACACTCCTCTAAAATTCAACAAAGAAATCCGATTTATCYCTTTTTAACGGGGAATGTGTCAACGACAAAACAAACAAAAAAACCTGACATTGTTTAAATCAGCCCGTCCAAGCAGCTGCTCCTAACACTTGCCTCAAAAACTGGAGGGGAAAAAATGGACTGATAATGGGGCTGATTTGTGGTGAAGAAATTACGACATGAGTGCATCTTGTGCATTAACAGCTCAGCTGTTGCGTTACTCAGCATTTTTCTTTGCAGTGAAGTGATTTACCACACTAAGCTGGTTAAACAAATGACTCACAATAAGACTGGCCAAAAACACAGATCATCACAWACTTTTCTAAGCTGAACTGCAGATGGGGAAAATGTAAATATTTGGAAATAAAACCTTTTGCTTTTCCTCTTTTTTTTGTATTATGCTGAGTCTGCACTCTATTTGCTGTGGTGAAGTTTCAACTTGGATGTTGTTGCCTCTAGGAAGAGAGGTGAGGAGTGTCTTCAAGTGTCTCACTATATCCACTCAATTCCAAAAAAAACACATCTCAAAAGAATCATGTTGGTTCTGTTAGTGTAATTGCAATAATTATATTTAGATGTCAGGAAAGGWCCAGTTTTTCTTTTTTTTTTAAAGAGAAACCAACATATTACGCCTGCTATAAAAATTAAGTTTAGGTACGATCAATAAWCATGGCAATTTCACATTTGCACAGGGGAAAAAAAAAAAAGCAAAAACCAAGCATAAATAAACAGGGTGTAAATAAAGATCTGTTACTAACTGAAGTAGGTCAAGTTGACTAAAGCACAAATATAACCATAAAAAATTCACAGACATGTACTTTGTCAATAATTGCACTGCTTTTTTGACAATAAAATGTGACTTAAAAAAAACACACACACAGCTGCGCGGTAATTACAACTCTGAACTGTGGGCTGTTCGAATGACTCACCTGACAAAAGAGCACAACAATAGAATCCAGTCTCATTTTCTTAAATTCTCTAAAGAATTTATAAAACTGCAACACAAAATAAATGGAAAAAATCTGTTTTGTATAGTAAAGACAGGAAGGAATCGTGGTTTTGCAGTTATTAAATAATCTGCTCCAACAAATAAGTCTTTGACTCGTCAGCTCAGCCTCTGCTGTGTGTGTGTGTGTGTGTGTGTGTGTGTGTGTGTGTG
>NW_013952416.1:4002381-4018608 GCF_001266775.1 Austrofundulus limnaeus | reverse complement strand
TGTGTGTGTGTGTGTGTGTGTGTGTGTGTGTGTGTGTGTGTGTGTGTGTGGTGCTTTGAAACGTTTTAGAAATCAACCTCAGCTGTCTAATGCCAAAGTGCTGCCAGAGTTTAAAGACCGAAAAGATTAAGACGTTAAAGACACACTGAGGTTTCCATTAGACCTCTGATAAACTCAAAGGAAAAACATTTGTTTAGGTGTAGATTTGTTTTTCCCCCCCACATTTTTACAATACATTTTCTGTTTGTTGTCATCTGTGCAAAACAGACAAACGTAAAAAAAAAAACAAAACTATGAATCGTGAGACTAAAATGGTGAAACTTATCTTATATATGACTTTGTTATATGTTTTTTCAACGCTGGAGAAAAATTACTATCAAAATAAAAGCAATATACTGATTTTTAAGCTCTCTTTACAATGTCCCCACACAGCTGAAGCACACCACATTAATCTGAATTAAAAGGAGCTAAAAAACTCACCTTTAGGACCCACAACCAATCCAACAACTCGGTATGGCACCCGCACCTGTTGGGTGGAAATAGCACACACTCAAGCACTGTTTGGGAATAAATGTGTTTGCATGGCTACGTTAAAATTAAAGTTACCACGACGAGCGCCCTTATGTGATTCACTGCAAAGTAGTGTTGGTGAATAACACGATTCATAAACGCAGGGCCTGCTGACCTGAATGGTTGTCTGTCCAGGTAGAGCGGGGGCCCCTAAACCGGTAACAGCTGAGAGGGGCCCCGTTTTGTTTCGAGAAGCCCTGATGAGGGAGAAGTGCTCGGCCGCAGACAGGATCTCCCTCTTGGCCATGGCCACGTCTTCTTTGCGCCCCGTCACGACGAAGACAGGCTGCTCGCCCCTCACCGGCGTCTTGATGTAGGTGTTTGTCTTGGCTCGAAGCGCCTTGATCTTACAGCCTGTGCACAGGGGAAGGAGGAAGGAAACGGAGAAAAAGATTACTCAGTCAGTCTGAAAAATGAGCCAAAAGATGACACAGATATTATTAATTAAAAAAAAAACCCACAGCCTGACTCACCCAGACAGATTCATCGAACGCTGCCCAGACTCTGAGTTTTGCAAACAAAACAATGTGACTACCATGTAAGTGCCCGTTGCTTTGTTGATAGTGAAACAATACATGGTTCAAAATTACCCCCCAGCCAAAAGGTCAAATAAGGAGTTTGGAGGATAAATAAACTTTGATCACCAGCTATGAATAAGCTAAAGTTAGAGCACTGTGTTTTAATCTAAACCAGCTGAGATAAACTTTGACATAAAACCAAAGCAGCTGATTTATTTTGACATGTTCTTCCTGATATAGTTTGCCTTAAATCAGCTACTTCTCTGTGTGTTTTATTAATTCAAGACATAACGAAGCTGTAAATCGAACGCCTTAACATTGTTAAAGCGATAAGGATATAGTAAAACCGAAGATTTTTAGTCAAGCGTGACTGATGCACTTTCATAGCCTCCAAACCATGTTTTCAAATTGACATTTATTTTTTCTTTCTCCTTAGTTTTCATGTTTTTAGCTGTTTAGTGGGAAATACTTCATAATGTAATTTAAACTGAATATATTTAGATTTTCCCCACTAGTTCTGCTGTGAAAAGCGAAAAGCGGGTGCAAAGCTCCCTATGTTTATATGTATGTAGGATTAAAGTAACTGGTTACGATCTGGAAACAATTGCTAAATAATCATTTGTTTTTATTTACTTCTAAAACAGCAGCACTGTACTACAATGCCAGCCCAGTGTTTACATCACTTTCACATAGATCAATTAGGAAAACTGCCATCCTTTTATCCTTTTTCCAACATGTGTGCAACAGGACAAGAGCAACACTTCAGTGCCCTCTTCTACTAAGTCCTATTTCCAAGTCATTATTTCCACTTACGAGTTCCTCAGCTTATGAATTAAATATTCCTTTCAGCAGTGGTTGAGAGTCCAACATCACTTCATGAGCCATTTCCTGTTGTTGTCAACACCACGCACCCTCCCCCATCTCTGCTCTAAAACACTACCTAACAACACTCCCTTGTCTGTCAGCCCATGGAAAGTTTAAGGTGGAAAACAGAAAACAAAAAAGGCTAACGATAAAATAAAAAACAAAAATCCCAAGACGAAAATCTACCACAAACGGGACTAAATCCTCCAGCTGATGTGGCACAGCAATGGTGACCAACTCTGTTTTTATGTTCATCTCCGAGACAAAGACCAGCTCGGTTTAGCGCGGTTGAAGCTGGCCTCATAATTGTTCACGAAACGCAAGCAGAACATACAGAACACAAACAAACTAGCAAAGCAAAAAATAAATATGGTTGACGAAACAGTCGATTTTTAGCCTCTTTATTGTTTACTTTCACCCCTTCTTGACCTAGTTTATTGCCCACACGCTAGCTAGAGAAGCTAAGKGTCGGCTCAGACTTCGACTAAAAACGATGCGGGAAAGACCTACCCTGTCTGCCCACAATCTCTGCGACGTGCTCGGAGCTCGGCACCGCCACGCACTCGGTTGTGTTGACACTCTTCCGCCGGCTCAGAAGCGAAGGCTCGGCCTCGTAGCCCGGTGGCTCCCCGTACACGCCGGGTGGTAGCATCAACACGCTGCTAGCCGGAGGTAGTACGCCGCCGCCGCCAACCCCGCCGTCTTTCAGCTCCTCTCCGCTGTACAGCGCCGTCTCGACATCAATCCCGGTCGACATCACGGAGCTGCTCGCCCCAGACGGGAGGCGCTGGTGGCGGTGGGCCTTCGAAGAATCGTCCGCTTCGAGCTCCTCGTCGTCTGTCGTCTTGCTCGCCTCATCCCCCGAAGGCGGCCGATGGAGCGACAAAGGCTTCAAGTCGAGGACTGTACCGAGGAGGCTGAAATGAGAAACCGAGGGGAGCTGATGGTGGTGGGAGAAGGAAAGACCCTCAACTTCTTGCTCGGGGCTCTGGCTCTGGGTGCCGTGATGCTCCTCAAGGCCCATACCGGCGAAAGCGTGTACTAGCGGCGGTGGGACCTCAGACTCTCCCTCATCGGCCTCCAGCAAAGACGTACTACTGGGCATCATGCAAAACGTTTATAATATGGCAGCTAAACTGAAATAAATATGATTTACGAATGAAACTGACTTTTTAGTTAGAAAAATTAAATAAGCGACCAGCGCCTGTTAACTGAAATGTGTGGCTTTTGTTTTGTCTTTCAGCCCTCCCTACCCTACTGTAATCCCGCTCTAGTTCTCGCGAGAGTTCGTTTTAAGGTCATTAGAGCACTGTTTGAGCATTGTATTATCATGGACAGACTGCTAGTTTATGGGCCAAAATGTCTCGGACTGTGTCTCATCCCTCAATATTAAAGCAAAAAGTGCATCAAAATAACTCGTGAAGAGAAAATGTATTCCCAGCAATAACAACAACAACAAAGTTACACAAAACACACCACATAGATATCAAATACCTCAAATCAGACATAGGGATAAATAAAAGTAAAAAAATAAAATACCCACTACAGTGCCAATAAAGATGTACAAATGACAGAGACAGTAATAACTAAATCATACAAGAATGGTCAAAATAAGTGATCAAAAAGATACAGACATTATAATTCAGAAAATAATTGTCATTTCTAACAAGAGGCAATATGTGTGTTTGTTTATTATGTCCTTCCTTGGGTGTATGGGTGTCTTGAGTCTGGTTGGACAAATGGGAAGCCTTTTTATATTGTGTCCAAACGCCTGGACAAAATAACGATGATTTGTCAAACCTCGACACTAGTTTGAAGGCAGGCTTGTACAGCTAAGTTACCAGACATCACTTTTTAAAAGCAAGCCTCCAGCTTTGTATTGATTTTCTTTAGACTCTTTATGAACCCATCAACAAGTGGAAAAGAAGGCAAACACAGATTCATGCCAATGAAAATGTCCTACACATTTACCAACAATCTGCAAGAGTTTCTTGGCCATATGGGTGACTTGGGGGTAACTTCCATTGTTGGAAGCGCTTTTAATAAGAACATATTGTGTTTTTCTACTATTATAATCAAATTAGAGACATATTGTTATGATAAAGCCAATGCCATCTAAACTTGAACTAACACCCGGACTAATACCTCTTCCGTAATATCCGAAAGAGCCACGTTGGAGCGACAAAGAAGATGATGGGTTTCCCTTTAGTATGCGGACGTGGCCCACGTGATTTCACAAGCGCTGCTCGTTTTCCATTGTTGACCAATGGGAGATAGACAAAGGCGGGACTTAACCCAAAATCTAGCCAATGAGGAGGCACGCTTGGGTTACGTTTCTCAGCTTAGTTGCATCCGGGTGAGGACTTTGGGGTGAGTCGGTATTTCAGACTGAGAACACAATTTTAATGAATTACAGATTGACAGTGTTTTGGTCAAGCTTATCTCTACTGGTCATACATGCGTAAAGATAATATTAGTATATTAACCATAGAAAAATGTTACAAATCACAAGTTAAATTCTGTCATTAAAACGCAAAAATAGCTAGCTAGTTTAGTTAGCTTTAGCTAATAACAACTTGTCGCTGATTCCTTTGGTTTGTCTTTTTCTATTTTCCGTATTTTAATTATCTTTAGTATCCATTTTGATTTCATGTTAACCAGTGTTTATTATTTTAGGTTTGGAGTTGAAGACGTTGGCTCCCAGTCTTCAGGATGTTTGGATCACTTCGTGTGCTGTTGCAAGTCTTGTGGGCCCAGCTGCTCTGTGGTTGGGTGCTCGGCTCCGAGCTGACTTTTGAACTGCCAGATAACGCCAAACAGTGTTTCTACGAGGACATCATCATCGGCACCAAGTGCACATTGGAGTTTCAGGTACTTGTGCCTTCTTTCCAATAGTATCTTAACAGTGCATCCCTGCTAATGGAAAGTTTAGACTTTCAACCTTGTTATAGATCAATAGCTTTTTAAAAAAGCTTTAAATTTACATGCAATAAACCCAATAAAATGTACATGTTGGCATAAAATGGGCTTTTGCATTTTTTGGAAAGAAGATATTTGAAATTTATCAAGCAGTCGTCAGTTAAGTTCACATGGTTTCACTCTGTTCTTGGCATTTTATATCCTAAATTAAAGCTGCCAAACAATTTTATTAAGGAACTTGTACTCTTAATCCCACATTTATTAGGTCGATTGTCGTGCCAAAGTAGGTATCCCTACTATAGATATATAGAATAGCTGAACTTGGAAATGGTATGGGTATCTATTATACATACATCTAAGGAGTACCTCGTTCATTAATAAAGGCACTTGGGCCTTTAAACACTGCCTTCAGCCCAGCTTTCCGTGCTTGCTCCACTTTCGGCCACACAGCCAGTTGTGCTCCCCTGTCTTTGGTGAGGTCTTCAACGAATCGGATGTTGAGCTCTCTGCAGCTGGGGTGTTGTTTTGTGGATCYCCAAAGTTCATCCCTGAAGATTTGACCAGTGAACAGTACAATAACCTGTCGTGGGCAGTTGGTGTTGTTTGGACCAAGGCGTGTACAGTGACTAGAATCATGTCCATCTTCTCTTTCCAGTGTGTCATAATCTGCTTAAGGAGATCCGCAACTTTGTTTTATGTCTTTATCTTTTTCATCTTTTAAACCGTTTATGCGCAGATTCCATCTTTTGTAGCATTCAGACTCAGCCCCTTTTTCTTTCAATATCTTAAACTTTTTTGTCAGCTCTGTGTTTGTGGCTTTAAGTTGTGCTCTTGTTTTATCTTTTCATTTTACCCTTTACACTGCTGTTAAACTCCACCGCCTTGGCGATTTTGGCAATCGAGTACGTGTTCTGTTTCATTCCTTCACCAAAGTTCAACACACAACCCCTGGCAAAAAGTATGGAATCACCAGTCTTGGATGAGCACTCATTCAGACATTTCATTCTGTAAAACAAACTCAAATCAAAAACATGATACAATAATAAGGTCATTCCAAAGTGCAACTTGTTGGCTTTCAGGAACACTCAAAGAAATGAAGAGAAATCATTGTGGAAGTCAGTGAATGTTACTTTTATTGACCAAGCATGGGGAAAAAATATGGAATCATTCAATTCTGAGGAAAAAGTATGGAATCACTCAAATTGGAGGTAAAAAATAAGGACACACCCAATTAATTTCCTTTCCCTAAATGGATACCTGCCTCAGATTAGATCTGCTGTTAGTCTGCAGTTAAAAACACCTGAAGTCATGACACCTTGGAGGGCTGCTGGACGAAGTGGAGTGGCAAGAACCATGGCTGCAACAAGAGAAAAGTCTCTTGAAACAAAAGAGGGGATTGTGAAACTTCTTGAAGAAGGTAACTCTTCACGCATGTTGCTAAAGATGTGGGCTGTTCAGTCAGCTGTATTGAAGAAATGGACCAAATACAAACAGCATGGAATGGTTGTTAAAGACAAGCGTACTGGTAGAACAAGAAAGACATCAAAGCTTCAAGACAAACAACTTAAGGCCATTTGTCTTGAAAACCGAAGAAGTACAACTAAACAGATGAAGCATAAATGGGAGGAAGCTGGAGCCAATGTATGTGACCGAACCGTAAGAAATTGCCTAAAGGAAATGGGATTTCAATACAGGAAAGCTAAAAGAAAACCATCATTGACACCTAAACAAAAAACAAGACGGAGTGGTTCCCAATCCTGGTCCTCAAGTACGCCTATCCAACATGTTTTACTTGTTTCTCTGCTATTCAGCAGGTCTTCAGAAGATTAATCACTCATTCATTCAAACCAGGTGTGTCAAATCAGGGAAACATCTAAAAATCAKAGATTTAAATGTTGACCAACACCTCAAAAGCTTCTCTGAGCTTGATGAGACATTTTCAAAATATAATATTGACTCTGTTTTATGGGTTTTTTTTTAGTATTGCCTCTGGAAGCCATTGATTCTTTGCCATTTAGTATTTGTAAATAATAAATRGTAAAACAAGTACTAAAGCAGTGATTCTCAACCCTGGTCCACAAGGACTACTTTCCTGCATGTTTAGATGTTTCCCTGATTTGACACACCTGGTTTGAATGAACGAATGAGTGATTAACAATCTTCTGAAGACCTGCTGAATAGCAGGGAAACATGCTGGATAGGGGTACTTTAGGACCAGGATTGGGAACCACTGTGGTAGACCAAGAAATACATCAAAGCGTCAAGACAAACAATTTAAGGTCATTTGTCTTGAAAACCGAAGAAGTACAACTAAACATATGAAGCATAAATGGGAGGAAGCTGGAGCCAATGTATGTGACAGAACTGTAAGATATCGCTTAAAGGAAATGGGATTTCAATACAGGAATGCTAAAAGAAAACAGTCATTGACACCTGAACAAAAAAGAATAAGACATGGACTGTGGATGAAAGTTATCTTCAGTGATGAGTCAAGAATCTGCATTGGACAAGGTGATGATGCTGAAACTTTTGTTTGGTGCCGTTCCAGTGAGATTTATGAAGACGACTGCCTGAAGAAAACAATCAAATTTCCACAGTCCTTGTTAATATGGGGCTGCATTTCAGGCAAAGGCACTAGGGAGATGACTGGTTAATTCTTCTATCAATGCACAAGTTGACATTGACATTTTGGACAGTTTTCTCATCCCTTCAATTGAACAGATGTTTGAAGGTGATGAAATAATTTTCCAAGATGACAATGCATCATGCCATAGGGCAAAAACTGTGAAGGCATTCCTTGGAGAAAGACACATTCAGTCGGTGTCATGGCCTGCAAATAGTCCATATCTCAACCCAATTGAAAACCTGTGGAGGAAATTGAAAAAAAAAGGTCCATAAGAAGGCTCCGACCTGCGAAACTGATCTGGCAACTGCTATCAAAGAGAGTTGGCATCAAACTAATGAAGAATACTGTTTGTCACTCATCAAGTCCATGCCTCAGAGACTGCAAGCTCTTATAAAAGCCAAAGGTGGTGCAACTAAATACTAGTGATGTATTTTGAATGGTCTTTTGTTTATCTGTTTTTCATGATTCCATACTTTATTCCTCTGAATTGAGTGAGTCCATATTTTTTCCCCTGTGCTTGGTCAATAAAAGTAACATTCACTGACTTCCACAATGATTTCTCTTCATTTCTTTGAGTGTTCCTGAAAGCCAACAAGTTGCACTTTGGAATGACCTTATTATTGTATTATGTGTTTGATCTGAGTTTGTTTTACAGAATGAAATGTCTGAATGAGTGCTCATCCAAGACTGGTGATTCCATACTTTTTGCCAGGGGTTGTAATTTTCTGTAGATTTTAATTTCAACTGCTGCCAAGATCTTGGCATTGGATGCATTTGAACTAACCTTCTCGTCTCCCTTTGTCGTCTTGTGTGATACTGGAGGTTTGCACAGTGATTTTAAGGCATTTTTTTCTCCCTTTGGCAGTGGTATCCATATTTTGTGGGTTGCAGTAGTCATGTGTTAGCAGAGCCCTGTTAGCTTTGCTGTTAGCCATTATTGTAGTTTTTATTGTTATTTTTCAGGTTTCAATAGACAGTCTTTTGATTTCTGTTTGAAATTCCTTTTATTTGTATTGAGTCAGGACTTCATAGTTTTTCAAATATAGTCTTTTTTTCAAGATTTGCTACCTGGAGCTCTCAGTGCAGCCACTCTCTCCGCCATCTTGCTGGAAGTGTTTTTTGTTGTCGTGTTGTGTTGTGGCCTTTGCGAAAATTGTAAGACACATATCTTGCTTGTGAAATTGTACTTTCTCTTTATAAAGTTTGTACGGATGTTTCTGATGCTAACTAGTTAGCAGCTAACTTGCTAGCTTTATATACAATTTTGCCCCGTCAAAGTTTCAATTTATTTTGGATTGCTTGTTTGTGTTGGTTAGGGTTTTTTCTTTTTGTCATTTTCTGTTTAGTTCTGGTTGTTTTTGTTATTTTTCTGAATGTGTTCTGTACGGTGGCCCATAAGGGTCGACAGAATGCAAAAGCCACAACACAAGAAGACATTTTCCGTTCAATATCTCATAAAATGCATTAAGTACTAGGTCTTCGGACGCCTCCGAAGTTTGTCAAGAGTCCTAGTCTACGGTAAGCAGCAGCCAGAGCGGTAGCTGTAGTTCGCCTCCATTTACCCAAACCAGCTCCAGTCCCACTGGTTTGAGCTGTGGTCCTTCACTGCTCTAAAAGCTGACTCGACTTTTTTCTCCCGGCACTTAACCATCATTTGAAAAATCAGCTCGCTCTGACCCCTCGCGCATCTGTTCAGAAATTATGTCATCCAGGGTGGTTCATGTAGCTCCACTGGCCAATCAGTGACTGCTTCTTTTGGTTTTAACTTAATTCAGGTTAAAAATAAAAGGTAACAGAATTTTAAGATAGTATGTCACTGTGCTGTGACTAGTTGGCTGACAGCATTCCTAAAGGACTCGCTGTAGGGTTTGCAGTATTTTGTATGAGCAGCAGAGGCTTGCAGTCATGTGATGGTTTCATAAGAATTTGTGTGTATTTATACCTTGTACAGTACTTTAGTCAAATAATATTCTTTTTCAAATGTGCTGTAGAAATAAGCTTTAAGTGTCTTCTGCGTTCCCAGGTTGTAACCGGTGGCCACTATGACGTGGACTGTCGTTTGGAGGACCCAGATGGCACAACGCTCTACAAGGAAATGAAAAAGCAGTACGACAGTTTCACCTTCACAGCAGCCAAGAACGGGACGTACAAGTTCTGCTTCAGCAACGAGTTCTCCACCTTCACGCACAAGACCGTTTACTTTGACTTCCAGGTCGGCGATGACCCGCCTCTCTTCCCCAACGAGAACAGAGTCACCGCTCTTACTCAGGTGCGATTATTTTATTTTTATTTTTATATGTTTGTTTGATGTTGGGAGATTCTAACACTATGGATGATGCTGACATGTCACAAATTTTAAGATGAGAAATGTATAAAAAGCAGCATTTTGCTTTCATARCTCTGGCCAGAAATGATTATACAACAAACTGCTAGAGATTGTAAGGTAAACGGTTGAAATTGGATCTTATCCAAATAGATGTTGTGTTAAATTACTMTGAGACATTTATAGCAAACATGTTTACTATTATTGTTTGGATACTCCTGAGTGTAAAACAGGGCATTGATTCCTCCATAATGTTTTACTAATATAATTTATTATTATTTTTTATTATTGTTATTATTATTATTATGAAGTTTTTGTTTCTAAAATAAATCTGTTATATTTGAGTGATTAATTTTGGAGTTATTAATTGACAGATGGAATCAGCCTGTGTGTCCATCCACGAGGCTCTGAAGTCAGTCATGGACTACCAGACGCACTTTCGCCTCCGTGAGGCCCAGGGACGCAGTCGGGCCGAGGACCTCAACACCCGTGTTGCATTCTGGTCTATCGGAGAAGCCATAATCCTGCTTGTGGTCAGCATCAGCCAGGTGGTCCTGTTAAGGAGCTTCTTCTCTGACAAGAAAACCACCATGACTCGTATGGGATCATAACAGCCCTTGAGTTTCTGAATCTGATTCTTGATTTCTCTTTTTTTCCTCCTCTCCTGGCTTCATGTATAGAGTGGATAAGAACAGCAGTGCTCATTTTGAAATTGGATCATATCAAACTGCCTGGTCGTTCAATCTCTCCTCATTTAGTACTGCAGTTCTTAAAAACTTCATGCGATTTAGTCTCGACAGGGGGAAAAGGTTTAACGTATATTGAGGGGTAAAAGAAATGGAAAGGAAGGCTTTGATAGTCATGTGTATATGAGACGGTTCACACTGGTCCTGTAGTTAAAACAACTCCTAAGTTCTAAATGTTTTTGTTTTATTGTTTGTGGCATTGTTTTGCTGTTTATTTTTGTTATCTTTCTGARGATTGGCTCCATTTATCAGCCCAAACTGCAGTTTTTAAGTTGTAGTTGGCACAATACGAACTCGCTGTGGAGTTTTGTCATCTGCAGCTCACTCCATTTCAGTGCAAAGGGTACTCCAAACAAAGGTTTATTTGATAAAGAAAAATCAGTTTGAGAGAAAATAAATAGAAAATAATTTTAAAAATCCAACAAATCCCTTTCCTTTACTTTAAAATACAAAGAACTCCTGTAAATATATATAAAAACAACTCCATTTTCAGTGAAAAAACAGTTTTGTTATATTTGAGTAAGTTATACAGAAAGACCTTCCTTTAATGTTTGATTGGCACAGATGTACAAAAGTGTAGTTTAGATGAATTGTCTCCCTTAAGTGACGCAATTTCATAAAAAAAAATCACAAAATCAGTTGTTGGGTTGACATTTCTGTTTATTTGTTATAGATTCAAGTTTAAAAAAATATTGAATTCAATAGTATCAATATTAATTGAAAGCCAATTTAAATATAGGAGTGGTTTTGCATTTGTGTGTTAAGGTGTGAGGGACAAGAAAGAATTATTGATGTTTTTTGGCTTTTTTGTTGAGACGTTTAGAACAGTTTTAAATGCATCATCTTCTACAGTCTTTGTTTTGTAGTCTTGCCTTTTGCTGTTTTAAAATGTAACGGCATATTTATCCTGTGGGTTGATGGTGTGCTTTTGTTTTTATTCAGCACTGTTGTAAATGTATTTACTGAAAAGTATTGTTTCAACATTTAAAAAAAAAAGCCGTACATTMTGGGATGAAATTGTAATTTGATGAAACTTTCTGCTGAATGATTGAATTGTTGAAATAAATCCGATTCCGACTCAGGACTTCTGTTGCTCCAGTTAGGATTTGTAAATGTAACTCTCATTCTTGATTCTTGCTGTACTTAACAAAAATGAATGTGATGGCGATCAGAGCAGCTGGAAGATTTTTGTTATGTTTTGAGGATCGTGTATCTTTTACATTCTTTAATTGAAAATTATAAAACAAAATGAACACTCGTTTGATTTATTTTTCAGTTTTTCTGTAAGTCTATAGTAAATGTACAAAAACAGGTTTGAGTAACTGATTAGAAACCACTTTTTATACATTTTATTATTTATGGTTTGGCTTTGCTTCATTTAACATAACTCCATACAACTGTTTGCCGTTAGATTTGGTCTGTGGTGCAATGTTGCTAATTTCCATAACTTTGTTTACTAATAGGTCATTTGTGGACGTCTCTGAGACATTGTTGGAATCTGTTAAGTTATTGGGATGGTTAAATAAATTTCTAAACAAATATTACGGTATGCATTCATTCAGTATTTAAGACGTGTAGTCCTGAAAAACTTGGTTTCTGGGTGTAATATATATTTTGTCCAGTAGAGGGTGATATAATCAAAGCTATAAGTCTATGAGGCTATTAGAGCTAATTTGCATTCATCTAATATYTGGGGGCCATGCCAAAAAATGTAGCTTTATTTCAAGTGCATTAGCAAAATATTAATGTCTCATCAAAAACACACCCAGAGTTTTGCTTTGATTCATTCATGTGTGTTTGAGAGAAATCCTTAAATCTGTGGTAACCATGTGCTGCATAAACGTTTGCTGGTATAAAACACTGCCTATTTACACATATGATACAAAGACAATTTTATTTTTGATATAGACAGCATTTTCATAAAAACTGAAGGTAAATAGTTACTTGATCGTGGTATAAAACTGAACTATGAGCCTAAAAATACATTACCACCCCACCACCAGCGCTTTAAAAAAATTAAAGATGAAAATGTGGATTGGCCGTTTTATTTGAGTTGGTATTTAAGTGACTGACTTCACTTTAATACAAATATATTTTAATGCTAACAAAAAAAATGGGGGGGCATTAAGCAAGATTAACACAAATAAGAAGTTTAGGTGGATAGAACACTCAAGAATTAACCCAACCAAATTTTATGCCACAGTTTTTCTAAAAACAAATCAAGCCTGGGTTAAACTCAGATTAACAGAAAACCCATTTTTAGATCAGTGATGCAGCCCCTATGAGCAAACCAGTGCAAAGTACTTGTTCAAAAACACAAAAATATGTAAAACACTGTTGTGCCATTAGTGACAGATTTCTTTTACTAATGAACAATCATTAACTTAAAATGCCTTTTTAACTACAGATCTGTTCTCAAACTGAAACTATGTAATTATTCTTTTTCACAATGAGATAAATTTATATTTATTTTATACATTTTACCTTTTTCAGTACCAATGCTGTCCTTCAGCCATTATTTGTATTGTTTACAAAGGTGTGAGTAACAGTGATTGACTGCCCTGAAACACAGCAGGTTAGGTCAAAGCAGCTTGACATGGAGGTTGATTATTTTATTTTAAATTTATCATAATATTGAATTATCAATTGGTTTTAAAATTAGATTAGATACTAAAAATAGAAAATCTGAACTATTTTAGGGTGTTTATGCTTGGATTCTATTTTTCCAAAGACTAAAAATAAAGCTGAAGTACCTACAGGGGTTGTAGTACCCCTGTTTGAGCACCAGGGGTCTAGATTTTGTGGAAAAGCCCCAACTCTACGTCACAGGTTATCAGCCCTGTGATTGGACGGTGACACGTCAATCATTCTCCCTTGTGGAAAGAAAAGCCTGCGTCGAGGTTGTGATTTGACAGAACCTGAGTCGTGATCATCCGGTTGAACCGTGGGTGGTGAGCCGTTATTTACCATCTCCCTCTGTGAGATTATTGTCGTGTCAGTTAGCCGGGAAGCAGCACACACGACTATTTTTTTAAGGGTGAAGAGCTCTGGTTTTTGCCTGTCGACGTTTACTGAGAGAAATACGGCGCCGACACGGGGGGGTGTCCCCCAGCCTCAACGTCGCTTCTACGGGCTAAGCTAACAGAGCAGCAATACGGGTGGGGGTGGATTTCTTCATCTCGGCCCTCTAAAAGGGGAATATAAATAACCTCAAATGCTGTGAAACTATGCCAAGCGAAGGAAACAGATCTGACGAAGGAGAGGAAACGTCAGCAGCGGAAGAGACTCGGTTGAAGCGTCAATAAAAAGGTGAAAGTAGTTTAGCGCTGCTAGTTGGCTAGCTAAACGGATCGAGGAAGTTAAAGCTAGCCGCCTCGCTAATTTGCCGTCAAATGTATTGCTGGATTAGGGGTCGCTTAAAACGTTGGGGCTAATAGGGGGGAAAGATTCACGTAACTGTTCGGTGATGCCAACATTTTAAGGCTGAACCAGAAAAAGCCTCGTCCTGTTTCATAAACAGGAGCCCAGCTCACTGTTGGCTAGCAAGTCGGAGGTTGTAAACAAAGGGTTCCCACCGACAACACCTCAGCTGGTCGCTGTTTTTGTTCCGCGCACACCGTCGCCTCCTTTTTGTGTTTTTTTAACACCGAAACTCTCCGTCGGAGATGGATTTAAAGACGGCAGTGTTCAACGCAGCCAGGGACGGCAAGCTCCGTTTGCTCCAGAAACTGTTGGAGAACAAAGATGGACACGAAGTGATCAAGCTTATGGGCGAGAAGACGAACGGAGCCACGCCGCTCCTGATGGCCGCCCGCTACGGCCACCTGGACCTGGTGGAGTATCTGCTGGAGTGCTGCAGTGCTCCGGTCGAGGTCGGGGGCTCGGTGAATTTCGACGGAGAGACTATAGAGGGGGCTCCCCCTCTCTGGGCCGCCTCGGCGGCGGGACACCTGAAGGTGGTCCAGTCGCTCCTGGGTCACGGCGCTTCCGTCAACAGCACGACCCTCACCAACTCGACGCCCCTCAGGGCAGCCTGCTTTGACGGACACCTGGACATCGTTCGATACCTGGTGGAGCACGAGGCTGACCTGGAGGTCGCCAACAGACACGGTCACACGTGCCTGATGATTTCCTGCTACAAGGGGCACAAAGAGATCGCTCAGTATTTGCTGGAGAAAGGCGCAGATGTGAACAGGAAAAGTGTAAAAGGTAAGCCAACTGGGTAAGACTCTTAAAGAGTTGATTCGAGTTGAATTCTCTATTTTTAGATGTTTGAATCGAAACTTTTAATAACTGGGAACTGCAGTGTCACAAGCTTTTGCATATTTCTGATGGAATGACTCAACATTCAAACGTGAACTTCTGGTTTCACAATGGAAAAGCTGCAGGCTGTCTTCGTCAGCTCTGATTCTGTTTGGGTGTGTCTTTTAAATATAATATTTGTTCCCTTTTTTAAAGGATATACCAAAGTATATCATTTGGTTTCAAGCAAGTGACCACTGCGGATGTAAATGCATTTGACAGAGCACTTCATGTTCTCAGAATATGTCTGGATATTTTGGTAATGTTCGTGCATTGCAGGGACAGTTTTGCAAGCTGGCACATGTATGAGTGGGTTGGCATACCTTAGTTCCCACCTCCCACGTCTCGCTGATTGAAAACAGTATTCTTGGAGCTTACCTTTTGGCTTGCCTGGTGAACTTGCCATCTGGTAATTGGATGATGCCAACCGAATGCCATTATAGCCATTTTTTAAGCAAGAGGTGTGGCTCCTTTTGTCAAAAGTGATTCATAAATATTCAAGCATAATGTTCATGTCAAAACAAACTCCTTTTTGAACACAAAAGTAGATGCCTAGAAACCAAATCAAAGCTGATTAAATAACATTAAAACGATTAAATAACATTAAAACTTTTGATCTGTTCTCTTTTTTTTAGTTTCACATGACCTGTTCTGTTAGAATTTGGCAGAACGTTTAGGGGGAAACTCTCAAGAGTTCTGGTGCATTATAACATCCCTTTTTGTAATTTAATTATCCTTTAACCTATTTAGTCATTTTGTTGTAAATTTGAGCTGTGACAATTCATTCACTCATTCAAGTGAGTATAATGTTGCTGTTTTCTGTAGATCCTTTGTTCGTAGCAGCCTGTTGCAAAGATAAAACTTGCTCTCGTTCTTTTTTTTTTTAAGTTCGAAAAGAAAAATGGCAACAAAGACACAGTTTGGGAGGCAAACAAATGAATTTCCAATGAGTAGCTAAAAAATAAGACACAGCAGGCAGTGTGCTGTTTTGTTTGGGTGTTTTATTCATTTGCAAATAGTAAAAATTGACTGTATTTAGACTGTATTTAAATGTTTATAGACTATAGACAGTATTTAAATGTTTTCTCCTGTGTGTCCTTATCAGGCTTGAATGACTTGCAGGTTAGCGCTAAGTGGCCTAATAAATACAAACAAACACATGCTTCTTTCTGAAAACCTAAATGAACAAATGTCCTGATGCATCTCAGTAATCCAGGTAAAAAATCAAAAAGAAAAAAAATTGTATAGGTCTTTCCTGAAAGCAGACAGGAAACACAGACAGGARTCCATGCAACCTTCAGGTGAAAATGAAGACCCCAAACCCAGACCCAAACCAGTGGTTATTCCGTATGTTGCGGG
>NW_013952416.1:3992946-4002341 GCF_001266775.1 Austrofundulus limnaeus | reverse complement strand
GCAGCAGAGAGAAGAAAAAAATCTTATCTGCCCCTTTTTCCCCCAAGAATTTCATATAACAAAAAAAAAATCAGTTTTTAATCTTATTAACCTTAATCTTTTCACCCAGTACCCAGTTTTTGTAATGCATTTATTGCTCTTAAAGCAGGCTTTAATGTGCTGAAGTCAGCACCCAGAAAGGTGCCTTCATATTGTGTACAAAAAGTAATTTTGCAGTTCTTCAGAGCTAGTAAACAGAACAAACAGAAGTGCAATCTTAGCCGTATTGCAAAAAAAAAAGAGACTGATTTGTACATTTTTTTTTCTAATTTTACTCAGGTGACAAATGGAGAGGAGCTGGACGGGCTGATATCGGACCCTGATGAGATGCGCATGCAGGCTTTACTCATCCGCGAAAGAATCCTTGGCCCACAACACCCAGACACGTCCTACTACATCCGTTACCGCGGCGCCGTCTACGCCGACTCCGGCAACTTCGAGCGCTGCATCAACCTTTGGAAGTACGCGCTGGAAATGCAACAAATCAACCTGGAACCCCTCAGCCCCATGACTACGTCCAGCCTGCTGTCGTTCGCCGAGCTCTTCTCCTTCATGCTGCAGGACAGGGCTAAGGGGCTCCTGGGGACGTCCGTGTCCTTTGAGGACTTGATGGGGATATTGTCCAAGAGCGTCCTGGAGATTGAGCGAGCCGTGAAACAAAGTGGACCCATGCCTCCTGACCCCGCTCAGCTCAGCAAGGCCCTGTCAATCATCCTGCACCTCATTTGTCTTTTAGAGAAAGTGCCGTGTACCTCGGAGCAGGATCACTTCAAGAAGGAAACCATCTACAGGTGTGTCTGTGTGTGGGGGGAGGACTTTTTAATCATTTTAAAGTGTTGTTTCTTGGCAAAGGAAAGTAGGTTAGTGTGACTAAATGAAGTGCACCTCTGCTCCCAGCCTTTGAATTTAGGTCAGTCAATTGTTAACACCAAGAAGATAAGAGTTCAAACTTGAGCCATTGTCTCGTGCTTTGTCATAACCGGTTTTAGCTATACAACGCCAAAGCAACAAAAGTCATCTTTTAGCATTAGACAAAATAAATAGGTCAAATTTAATCCGATTTAAAGTATGCAAAAGTGACTCTTGAGCTTGATCTTATGTCATTCCCACATCAAAAACATTCCCGGAGTGTTGCTCTGACTCATTCCTGCATGTTTGAGAAGTCCTTGGATCTCCTGTGGTAACCACGTGAAGCTGCCTAAATGCTTGCTGATACAAAGCACAGCCTTTTTTGTACCTAGCTCCTCCTTGGAGCTCAGTCAGCAGCTAAGCTCCTGCCCCAAACGGCCAATTTCACGTTTAGATATGCTATGGTGATTTTTTTTTTTTTATTTAATATATACAACATTTTCATAACAACTGAAGGTAATATAGTTATTTGATTGAACTAAGTGTCTGGAAAATGCATCATACCATTCCCCTTTACCAAGAAGAAACCTCCATTAGAACCAGGCTCAGGATGGGCAAAAAGATGGGTTCAGCTGTGATACAGCAAGTGGTCCAAGTGTAGCTTCTATAAACACAGAGGCTGTGTCCAGAACGCTGGGGCGGGTCCTCCGCATACGTCACAGCACCGCGAAGGAGGCCATTCAAAACCGAAGACTCCTCCGATGTGGTCGACAAATGTGTCCTTCCTTTGGCCCAAATCAAAGGACTTGTCTGATGGGTCCTTCCCAGCCCAGCATATCCCATAATGCGATGCAGCCCAACCAGAGATTTTTTTATGCTAGTAATGGTGGACAAAGCGAGAGAAAAGAATATGATTTAAATAAATGTAGCGAAATAAAAATTAAAAATTTCAAGCGGTTGTAATTTTAATACTTGTATAATTTGTATAGACGTGTGTTTAAAATTATTTTTGTCAGGAAAAAAACAAAATAAACATGCACCTACGGCAGGTCCATTAGTTCTTCAAATATTACCTTTTTTAAGTTAATTTTATTGTTTTGTGATATTAATAACACTAATATATTTATATTTTTCTAATTTTGATCTAAGTTTGCTTCTGTTTAGCGTCTTTAGCGTCGTCACGGTTGCAAGGTGACAGCACGTATGCCGGGGTAAGGACGGGAGACTAGACCATCCAAATTAGCGGCCACTTTTTTTTTTTTTTTTTTTTTTGAGTCTTCTCGGTCTACCGAGGGCCCCGGCCCACCTCGACTGGGTAGGCTGGGTCCTTCAGAGGACCCGGCTCGCCGTTTTGGGCACAAAATGTCAACAAATCCAACTATGGAGAGAGCAGTGGTCCATTTGCACTCCAGCAGTCTTTGGTTCTAGCAGCATTACTAACTTAGGGATACCTCAGGAAACCCAAGCCAACACTAACTATAGGATTTATCAAAATGGAAAGTTTTTAGCCTGGTTCTAAAGCATTTGGTGTCAGCCTCAGACAGAAACTGGAAGTTGGTTCCACAAAAGGAGCCTGATAACTGAAGGCTCTGCCTCCCGTTCTACCTTTGGAAACTCTAGAAACCACAAGTAAACCTGCAGTCTGGCAGCAGTGTGCTCTGTTCAGTAAATAAATTATTCAGGGTTCCCACGGGTCCTTGAAATCCTTGAAATTGTGAATTTGGAAAAAAAATTATTTCAAGGCCCTGGAAAGTTTGTGAAAACAGCCAAAAATTACGCTTGTCCTTGAAAGTTCTTGAATGTTTTTTGGGGATTGAAGTTCTTCTATTCACACGACTGATTTTCATCATCTGTAAAAAAATAAATAAATAATAAATAATAATAAAAATAAATCTTACATTAGTTGCAGTTGATAACTCAGAATTACGGTAAACTAATGTTGCTTTCAACAACTAACATAAGCCATAGTCATAGTTTTAACCAATCAGAGCAGAGCAGGGCGGGTCGTTCTTTCTGAGCCCAGGTGAGAGCACCACAGCTCCTCCTGTCCTCACAGAGGGTCTGGACATGTTCACATCCCCTCCTCCCAAACTGAGCTGCTGAACCTCTAATATAATTACATGTCCATGTATTGTGGATATGAATGTAGGGTAAACATTTAATCCACTTTATTTCATTGATTCTGACTCAACAACTTCTYTGTTGTTCAGTTTTTCATTTAATTACATGATATTAAARCTGTTTATTGGTAACATTCTGTGGCAGAGGCAATTGCCGTCACGTGTGGGTTTTGAATTTGAGGAAATTGGTGCTTGAAAGGCCCTTGAATTGGATGTTGACCCTGATTATTTAACATAAAATGAGGCTTTTTTTGTTTTATATTTGTTTTAATGTTGGAAGTAAGATTTTAAATTCCGTTCATAATTCGACAACAAGCCAAAACAGAAAAGCTAAAATAGGAGAAATATYAGCTCTCACTCTGGCAACAGCCTGTGCCTTCTCTGTGTCACGATTCTACATCTTTTAATACTTTCAGATTCCTGAAACTCCATCCGTGTGGGAAGAACGGCTACAGCCCACTCCACCTGGCAGTTGACCGCAACACCACCTGCGTGGGCCGCTATCCCGTCTGCAAGTTCCCCTCCCTCACGGTGGCCTCGGTCCTCCTCGAGTGTGGGGCAGACGTTAACAGCAGAGATGAAGATGACAACAGGTTTGTTTAATTTTTTTCTTTCCTTCAAATCAAATGTGTATTTTTTTTTTACTTGATTGCATCACTTGAATATTAGGACATGTTTGTAACGACCCGTGTTCCTGTCAGTCCTCTCCACATAGCTGCATCCAACGGTCACCCCGACATCATGAACCTGCTGATCTCCTCGGGGACTCACTTCGACAGCACCAACGCCTTCCAGCAGACCGCCTGCGACCTCCTGGACGAGAAGGAGCTGGCCAGGAACGTCATCCAGCCCATTAACCACACCACGCTGCAGTGCCTCGCTGCCAGGGCCATCATCAAGCACAGCCTCGACTACCGGGGAAACATTCCCAGGAAGCTAGAAGCCTTCGTCTTGCTCCACAGATAATGATTGTACAATGGAAACGGGACGGACTACACGAGGCGCGGGAGTGAGACTCCCGTCAAGTTAACAGAACACGTTGAGGAGCTTTACACTTCCGTGCTCGACTCGAGGAGCTTCAGAAGCACGGAGACTGTTAATGTGGATTAGTTTTTGCAAATTGTGACTCAGAACTGCGTGCGCCAAAATATCCTTGTTTAACCAGGATGAACTGACAAACGATGAACTCTGTGACGGAGCCGCTGCTCTGACTGATCACAGACTGATCTGTGGGGATGTATCGGACTCATGTTGCAACATGGCAAACTGTTGAATCTCTGGATGAACTGAAGAAGGGATTCACACGTTTTTTGTTTTTGTTTTTTTTGCTTGAGGGAAAAAATATGAAATCTATTTTTTTGTCATATTCCACTATGCTATTTATTGAATGAAACTTGAGAGATTTTTCTCCATGCTGGCTCTAACCCAGTCTCAACATCGCCTGCTTATCTCCTGTCTGAGCAGCCTCCAGGTATTTCTACAACCGCTGGGACTTCAGGTTATAAATTTTTGTTTGTTTTTGGGAGGGGGTGGGGTTTCCTTCACAGTTGCCAACAGTTTGAACTCTTCCTTAGTCACCAATGGGTTTATGAATTTGTATTTTTACAACACATTTTTTTTCTTTTGTTGTTGTTTTTTTATTTTTATCATACAAGTCAAAATGTCTGCCAAGTGGAGTAGATTCTTGACTCGTTTCCCACTTTATTGTGTAACAAAGCTTTACAAGTAAGGGGTTAATGTGTGTGAACACCATAAGTGCTTTATTCTTCCTATGCACAGGCTGGGCTGTTGGAAAGAGACTGTTGCATTCTGTGCCGACACTTGTCTGTGCAATATCTCATGAGTTTTTTTATTTTTTTTGTCGTGTTTACCTCATTGCTGCCACTTCCTTTGGTGTCCACCTGCTTAGTTGGGGGAGGTGGGTGCAGAACCATTACACTGACGCTGGAAGAAGAGCGAATGAGCTTCGAGTGAGTGGTGTGCCTGCATGAGTGACAACGTGCGCTGTAGTTTTTTTTTATGAGCTTACACAAACGGAGGACGGGAGTTTCGTGTCGTGGCGCTCGTGATGATTCCATATTGCACGTGACCGCCACTCCGAAAAAGCACAGCGGCCAAACTGTCCACAGCTTCTGAAGAGCCTGTGCACAAAAGTGACCTCTTTAACGTGACCTTTTTCTCAGTGGTCGTTCATAATCCTGCTCGAAAACGAAATGGTCTCYGTTAGCTTGCCAACATTCGCCCGCTGTGCACGCGCAGCAGCGCCTAATCGCCGCAGCAGACCTCCTCACGACGCCGACGACAGCTGGGATAGCTCGGCCCAATCGCGTACGTCCAACTCCGCGAGGGCTGGAGGAGAGACGGCTCCAGAACAGTAAAGCTTTGTGTTGATCCTGTTTGCACAATTAGCTTTTTAGATGTGTGGGTTGAACAAAAAAAAGGGCTTTTTCATCATTTTGTAGGGTTTCATTTTGCAGTTCAAAACCAGACAGGAATTGTACAGGACACCCAGGGCAACTTGATTTGAACCTGCACTTTACTTCTGCGGAGATTAGGATTTGATATGGCATTAATCAAGTTCATGTCTTAATTACCAGTTTGACAATAAAACCATGTTGCACATGTCTCCTCGACTGAATGTCTTTATTAGTAGTTTCCATTTTTCTAATGTGGACATTTAGTAAATGCTGAGGCTGTTTTGCTGGTGTTGATTTTGTAGATTCCTACCTGTTTTGTGTATTTTTGCTGTGTCAGGTGACCTGACTTTATACTAAAGTTAGGGAAAACTTTTTTTTTAAATCCGCAACCAATAGTTTAAAACAATATAAGATTCTTCATTTGTCATTATGTTAACTGAACTTAACAAAATTTCTGTGGTGCTCTGGACAATATCCAAAAAAATAATAGTAAAATATGAAACTATAGAAGTTTAAAAAGTTTTTTTGTTGTTTTTTTGTTTGTTTTGTGGAGTAGATCCCTTTTAATGAAACTAAAACCAGGCTACTCAACTGGTGGTCTGCAGGCCACATGACTCCCATCCAGCCTACCAATGAGGCCCTGCCCCCCACCCTCCAAAAAAATCCTTTAATGCATGTAAATGTTTTTTTAATTACTTCTAAATTTTTAATTTATGATTCAACAAAATAAACAAGGTAAAATATATATATATATTTACAAAACTGTTTCACCTACCGTTATCAGGCAGCTCAATAGTAGATGTGCTCAAAATTCACTTGCCCACATTAGAATCCTAAGCGATTAATTTTTCATTTTAAACGGAGGAAATGTAGTTCTGATTCTATAGAAGCAAATGCTAATTTAGCTCTACTTGTGCAACTACAGGTGCGACTCGTAGCCCTTTCAGCAGCAGGTCGACACTCGAAGCTCCGGGAGTGAAACCCAGACATCCATCCTGCTCCACCTAAAAAATCTGGAGGACCTCAAGGCGTTACCAGGCCTGAGAGGCTACACGATCCCCACCTCCTTAATGATGTAACTAACACCAAACTAAATACCCACCTGATARATCTTCGTTTTAAGAGGGGGGAAAAAAACTCATCAGTTTGCAATTTGATTATCAGTAAATGCACAGCTGAATTCTGTTTTCTTATTTTTCTTCTCACTTCATTTTTTGGCATTTAAGCTCCACCACCTGCTTCCTCCACATGTACAGCAGCAGCAGTCGGCCCCAGCACGTCACACCTCTGAATGTTCGGCGATGACTCACTGCCAGGAACTCTAACAAAGGCACGGAGTGGGAATTTCTTAATGAGTCACGAACACCAGAGTCTCTGTGTGGATAACTGCTGAGGCAGGACAGAAGCAGTCGGGTTAAAAACACTCYTCCATTCTGCTGTCGTGTTTCTCCCCGGTCTTTCAGCCACAAAGACACTAACCTTTGTTTTGAACGTGGGCTGACGGCTCGACCTAACAGAGCCTGTTGGAAAGGAGAGAAGGAAAAAGGAACAAATTGTACACAGGGTGTTTCAAGTGTTAAAGTCCAAGTGTTTTACTGGAAGGGCCGCTCAATGGTCAATAAACATTAAGCCAAGCATGCCATTGTGTAAAAAAGGAAAAAAAATGCACAGGTGAAGAGAACTGAGATGATCAGAATAAAAAAAATGCAAATTTTATTGGAGCTGGAGTAAAACCTGAGCTGACCCGTTCTGCAGGAAGTGTCCTATAAGAATGCTCCTCTCATGGTGATTGTGTGGATGTGGTGTGTGTGTGTTATTCTGAATCAAATCAAAGCTTGTCACTCGTTCACGTGGCTCTGCCCCCACTTTACACACTCTGGCCGTGGAGGTTTCTCGTGGCGTCAGCACCGCGTGTCCAACTAGATGTTGACATAAATCAGGAGAGATCGGGGAAAAGGGAGCTCAGCTAAAATAAGCAAGCTGGGTAAAAGCCAGGATTTCTAGAAACTCTTCGTCAGCTCAGCAGGGAGTGGGTGTAGTGAGTCAGAGCAGAGGGTTTGCCCGTGAACCTTGCAGGAAAGGAGCTGAAGGGAATCTTGGGTTTGAACAGGAAACAGCTGAAAAAATGAGTCCCTTCTTGTTTTAAGGACAGCTTTATTAAATATAATAATACGCAACAATGGCTTTTCTGTATTCATATTCTCAGTAATGATCAAACACATATTAACCAGCATCGTAACATAAACATATTTACTGTATATTTACTGTACAGACCTGAAAAGCTACCTAACATTTGACGGATTGCTCGTAACAAGATCTTAAGTAAGAATTTGAAACATTTCACTAACTGGTTAAGGTTGCCACAAACAAGAAGTGTGTCAATTGACGTCTCAACTCGCTGCAGGAAAGGCCTCAGTGATGATGGCTTCTTTTTAAGGCCTTTTGGCAGAACCGTCATCCCAGCCTACTTCTGCCCTCGTCTATATTTAGTGTTGAATAAAGCCCAGTTGGAAAGCTGTCCTACATAAAGCGTGCTCCTCTGTCTCCTGTCTCGGTCCCCGCAGGTGAGCGTGCCTCCACCACGAGACGCCTCCTCTGTCCTCGAGTGTCGGCCTGTGGACACGTGCCACTCAGTTCCCCCCCCCCCCTCAGCTGAGGATCTGACTGATGACACACACAAACAGAACTAAAGAAAGTGGGACARTTATAATAAGATGGTTTTAATTGAATTTGTCACTGTAGAGGTTAGTCCTCAGTCGTGTCTCCTCCTGATTTGATCTGTTTTTCAAAAATGAAACAATACAGAGCTCAAAGGTTTAAAACAACTAACCTCCATCACCAGTTATGTGTTTTAAGCAGCAACCTAAACTCACATGCAGAAGAATTTTACACAAACATCTGAAGGCTGTTTCTTTAATTCATGGTGTAATTAGGAAATAGCAGGGMATGTCAAGAAACCTTCAAAGCGTGTTCAGTTTACTCCATTGCAAGTGGCCCCGAATCAGGAAATACGACTTTGTTTTAACAGTTTCTTCAGGACCTGGCCCGCCCACTTATTTTAGAAAGATTTTGTAATTTCACAAATGCCAATATTGGCTCTTCATAAAAATAAGCTTGTAAAGAAAAAAAACCTTCTGCATCAAACCCATGTTATTTGTGAATTTTCCTCTAAACTGAAAAAGTTCAAATAGATCATTTTGGATAAAATCTGCAAATGTATTAGAACCACAAACAGGAAGTTTGTGTGGCAAAGCAAAATGGGTAACTTTTCAAATGTGAATGGGGTTCAGAAATACCGGGATATTTTGACAGCAAAACTCACATGAAAAAAGCTGCAAACAAAAAAGGTTTTACACTGATTTAATTTTTTTGTTGTCCTTTTTTTTTTTTTTTTACTGAAACGATGGGAACAAAACAGAAAGCGACTAACTTTTCTGTTACTTCACTCCTTCCAAAGCGGACATCATTAGAATGGTCCTAACTTTTGACTTGAAACAGTTGAAGCCTTCTTTTTGTGTTATTTTAAAACAAGACAGAAACAACAAGAACYTCTCTTTCACACAGAAACTGATAAACTGCGACATTCAGATGTATCAAGACCGCCGTCTGCGCGGCTGATTTGTTTTTCCTGTGAATGACTCAGTGGATCTGCAGACGTGTGATGACCTGTTTTACTGTCAGAGAGACCAGTTTTCTGTTGGGAAGAAATCTTTGGCTCACCAAATGTTTTACACGCATTTTCTGACAATTTACCAAATCGGTGTAATCTGTCCTCCTTAATCCACAATARAAAATCCTAAAGTGTTGGTTTCAAGAGGGATTGTTTGTCTGCACTGTCAGCAAAATATCTCATGAACAAGTGGACAGATTTTAAAGGGATCTATGATTAGTTGTAACATTAGACTTTATTTGATAAACATTTATTTTAACTGTAAAATAAAGACTGTAAAAATACTGTAGGCTGTTTAGT
>NW_013952416.1:3989840-3991978 GCF_001266775.1 Austrofundulus limnaeus | reverse complement strand
TATAGCTCGCTAGCAGCCTCGTGCCGATGACCTAGTTGATGTCATCATTTACCCAGAATGCTTTGCATGTAAATAAAATGGCCCCGTCCGTGTAATATATTTTTTAAATTTCAGTTTAAAAATGAAAAAAAACTGAACATCCTACAGTACTTTTATAGTCTTTATTTTACAGTTAAAGCATGTGTTTATCATATAAAGTCTAATGTTACAACTAGTCGGGGATCCCTTTAATGAAATTCAATGGAAAAGTCAATGGATGGATGTCAAGAAATAGTCTTTCAAGATGGCCAAAACACAACACAAAAAACAGCTAAAACTCAATCAATTTTTACAGTTAAAGAGGTCAAAATTGGTGTAGTAGTAGCTGGGAGTCATCCCCAACACTTTCTCTAAACACAAACTGATTAAGTAACATCTGTTTTTAAAATGTTGCTATTAATTACTGGAGTCAACTCGGTTAGCAAAACATATCAATAAGAGTACCTCTACAGGAGACAAACAATTAATTATCAAACACAAAGTAGGCTAGTATATAACCTCAACCGAAAGTATATTTAGTGCGCTATGATTGCGCCACATCTTTAAAATGTTCTGTTTCACTTGACTCTACACAAACAAAGGTTAAAGTCTGGCCTCAGTTCTGAAGTACATTTCATTTACCAATATCCCCCTTCACGGGGACGTGAAATAGTCTGACCCACGAGGATCTTTCATGCCGAAAATCACTCTGAGTGTCTCTCTGTTTGCACACCTTGCCTGAGCGAAGCTCTTTGGTCACATTTGAAAACCTGCGGAACACCCAGCCCACCCTTTGAAGATTCCTTTTTCAGACAGAAACGCTCGACATCCATCATCCCCGTCCCTCTGAGGCAAATGTGCTCTGCACGGTTTCACCTGGGTGCCGCTGCACTTTGGTCTTTATTCACTTTGAAACGTTAACAAAGCGTTGCGCTGGATGAGCACTAAACGGGTGCTTGTTGTATGTGTTGTGAAGGACTCTCAGCTACTACTGAGTCAAATTTGAGCTCATATCTGTAAAAGAGACTGAGCTATTGCAAATTTTGGGTTGGTTAATGTCAAGTAGCTGTGGTGGCTATTGATTCCAACAGTTAAACAGCTGTAGGTGTGTTTCCTGAAAGTTTGATTGAAATCTGTGCAGTGGTTTATGAGATATTTTGCTAACATACAGTTGACTACCTAAACTTCAGGTCATCTGTACAGCTCACTTCGTTGCAGCCGTTTGTGTTGATGCAGCTGCCATCTTGATTCGTTGTTGAATTTGTCATGCATTTGTTCACTACTGGTTATTAAGATATTTTGCTAACAGACAGACAGGCAAAAAGGTTATTGGCTACCTTTTGTCGTTGGGTGATAAAAAGAAAGCGGTGCTGGGAGAATGTGACCAATGACATAACAGATCGTGCAGCTAAAATAGAGGGAGTGGGTATTAACGCAGGGATCACTAGTCCGAACATGATACTGGACCATACTGGACATTACTGGGTTTCCGCCCAACACGTTCTATCTCTGTCCCACAAAGTTACACATGCACTGACTGAACCTGCAGGCGTGGCTAATTGTAGGTTTGTGCAGCAGTGCGTGTCATGTAATTGTGTGTGTGTGTGTGTGTGTGTGTGTGTGTGTGTGTGGGAGAGTGACAGTGACTGGTTGGTGTTCTCTGAGCACACAGGCAGCAAAGACTTTCCACCTTGAGTCAGCTGTCAAATCAACACTCATATAAATAGAGGGAGAATTAGCTGGCATGACAGCAAATACACAAATTCAACACATACACACACAGACACACACATGTGCAGTGAGAGTCTGAGCCTCTTCTGATGGAGGATTTGACAGCAACTGGAGCTAATTACTGAGCACCGTTAAGTCTTCAGCAACATTATTAGACCCGGGAGGAATCAGATGAAGAAGTCGTTCGCACACACACACACACGCACACAAACAAACTTGTTTTTACATCCTTGTGGGGCCAGTCCATTGACTTCCATTCATTTTTTGGTTATTTTATATCCTAACCCTGACCACAAACGCTAAGGCTAACCTCACAGGTACAGCGGGTAAAATAAGTATTGAACACGTCAACATTTTTCTCAGTAAATATATTACTAGAGGTGCTAATG
>NW_013952416.1:3987032-3989391 GCF_001266775.1 Austrofundulus limnaeus | reverse complement strand
TATATATATAGTATTAAAAAATGTGCCTTGTTTATCTTGATTTGGTTAAATTGTCCAGCTGTGCCCACATTTGTTGTCAAACCATCTGTCACCAGTCCACAGTGACTCATTCGCTCCAGCCTATGCTCATCTGAGGGTCCATCATCTCCTCGAGGTGCCTCCTTTCCTGTCTAACCTCGACGTCCACGACCCTCATCACCTTCTGAACCGGACATACACCTGAAAAATATGCTGCAGATTAAAAAAGGAGCGGTCAGGATCAGAACCTCAGACACAAATTAGGTTTTTACTTAAGATTTCTGCTCTACTGCAGTCAGGAAAACCACTTGTCCTCTTACAGTTCTGACACCTATCAGAAGTCGGTAATGAACACAAACAGAAAAGTCTGCCCAGAGCCAGAGCTGCCAGGAACATCAGGAACAGGCAGAGACAGATCCTGTGTCCTGATGAACCAGACACTCAGGTCTCCTGGTGTCTGTTACTGGTGATCACACATCCACTGACACCACTTTAACACCTGCAGACCTGTCGTCTTTTTAACCTCTCTGAGGGTTCAAAACATTTGCTCTCTCAAAATGTGGAGCTAGAGTGTGAGAAGCTACCTCCTGACCTTTAACATAATCAAGTGGTGCACTAAATTACATGAGATTTGTTCTCTCTCTCTGCACAAACTGTTTACCCGTGTTTGTTTTCTGTTGTTTTCTCGTGGGAAACAGAGAGGCTGAGAGAAAGCCGAGGCACTGCAGAGCAAAGAGACTAAACAAGAATTACTGAAGAAAATAAAGCAAAAGCATTCCTCCCAAGACCCCATCCTATAAGAAATTAAAGTTTTTGCTTAAACCAAATTGTCTCACTTGACTTAGTTCACTGCGTGAATAATAAATTTTGCCTCAATATTTATAAAATTGGCAGAGTTAGAGCCAATCTTGTGTTTTCTAAGGTTCATTAACTGTGGCGGCCATCTTGAATAGGGAATAGTCCCAAAGGTAATCGGTTGTTGATGTAAATCCAATGATTATATCCCGAGTTTCGATAAAATCCATCCAGTGGTTCATTAAATGTTTTGATAACAGACAGAGCTGACTGTATAAAGTTAATGGTAAAATTTAAATCTAAGTTGAAATGTGATCTGGTTGCACTCAGAGTATATGTTTAGGGATCAGTCTCAGCTACTAACACACCTAATTTCAGGTAAAAATCTGTCAAACGGACTGAGTTGTAGCAATTAATTTTTGTAGTTTTGAAGGTTATTTTACTCTGACAGCCAGTTTGGTTTGCTCTAAAAAATAAGTGTCAAACTGACTTTCACAGAGGGCCACATGAGCATTATGGCTGCCCTCAAAGAGCCAGTTGTAAATGACTAACATTTCGTGTTTAAAGGTGACTAAACACGAATCATCACATTCCTCATATCCTACGATGGAGCATCACTACCAAACAAACTCAGCTCTATTTGGTAACAGAGTTTTAACATGTCTTCTTATAAACACTGAAAAGTACTGCATGTACAACTGACTAAATGTGAAATAAACCATTAAGAAATACTATTAAAAGTGAAAGAAAAAGAATTTTACTCACTTCTGAGTTGTGGTAAGTAGCTGCCATCTTGAATTCTCAACTTTCTCACTTTCCAACATGGATTTCCCACCGTAGGTGCATTTCAGTTTAAATTTACGACTTGTGTTTGAAAAATCCCCACTTCCCAGTGCAACTGGCCTGCAGCCACAGTCGCTGACAAAAATGCAGCAAAGTGGAGATTTTGCACAGCAAGTTTGTCCTTGAACCGTGCTCATCTCCACATAGTGGTGGGATGCCTTCACTTTGTGGGTAAAATAACCGACATGCCTTATGGGAGATGTAGTTTATGGTCAGTGCTGGCTTTAAAGCAGCATATACTGATTTAAAGACATTAATACATCTTTAAAGCTCTCACGGGCCACATAAAGGGTTGTGGTGGGGCCACATTTGGCCCGCGGGCCTTGAATTTGACAAATGTGCTCTAAAGGTTAAGAATGTTCATCCAGTGATTATTTTTTGAGTCAACAAAATTCATCCACTGGTTCGTGAGTTGCTTTGGTAACTAACACACACACACCCACACACACGCGCACACACATGTTTGCACAGCTATCCAATTGGGGACATTCCATTGACTTCCATTACATTTCTACAGCCTAACCCTGACCACTAACCCTAAGGCTAACCTCACAGGTACCTACCTGACCCTAAGGCTAACCTCACAGGTACCTACCTGACCCTAAGGCTAACCTCACAGGTACCTACCTGACCCTAAAACTAACCTAAACCTACCTGACCCTAAAACTAACCTAAACTCAATTCACACCTTGGTCCTAAACCC
>NW_013952416.1:3983125-3985697 GCF_001266775.1 Austrofundulus limnaeus | reverse complement strand
GCTGGGGGGAGGAGGGGGGGGGGCTGGAAGCTGTTTCATAATCCACAACAAGTGATTTAAAACAGATAGCTCTAATGTGATATAAGACGTCATAAAAACCTGAAAACAACGTGCAAAACAACCCCAGTGACTTTAACAATTTTCACAACAGTCCCCTTTTTATTGCAATTCATTAATTATTGAGCTTTTGTGGTGTCTCACGTAGTATTGTCTCACCCTTGCACAGGGTTAGACCGGCTGGCTTTACTCCCATTACTGAACAAGTCTTGGCTAAATAAGCTGAGGACTGGACTTTTATAGAGAAGCTATAGGATTCCTATATTTGGAGTTTAGTTGCTATTCTGTGTTGCAGCCGCAGCATCGCAGGAAATGTGTAAAAGAAACCAGCTGCCATGTTTGAGTCTCCTTCACGTGTCACGTTGGGCTTTTGAAGAGAGTGAGAGTTTTGATGTAGACTGGGGGGGAAAAACGAAGGGAATCAATCAATTCTTTCAAAAATTAAACAGATCTAATCAAGAGGTGCAGAATGAGAGGGTCAGCACCTCTGCGTCTTTAGCTCTTTGTACAGAGGTGTGACTTTTAATCATGACTGGATCAAATGAAACAAGGAGAAAAACTAATCCGTGAAGTCCCTGTTTGCTCGGGTTATGCAAAGTTCCTGATTAAATTAACTGGATAAACATCCCATGGGTTGGAAAGGTGAGCAGCTGTTTGTGCAGATCCATGATTGACATCCAGGACTTTCAGGCTTCTGTTTCAGGTTTCAGCTCAGTCACGTAGAGATCCACTTCAGGGTTCATCAATAGGAAAGTTTAAAGTGAAATAAAACATAAACGTGATTATTACGTAATGAGCTGTTTTGTACCCATCAATACTCCCGACATGCAGCTATTAARACCCTAAAATTATTCTTTTTAATGTAAGACGATGCTCCATCACAGGATACTCAGCTGTTAGAGKACCAGCAGGGGCTTCAACAGAACTGTTCTTCTAACGACTTTAGTTAAACTGCACTTGTTTTTGAATTGGATTTTAAAAAAATCCAAGCAAAAAAAAAAAAAGCCCTATTAAAAAATAAAAACAAGAAAACACAAAGTGTTCTTTTTAGTATGAATATGTAGTTTGTGTATTAATGTTGTCTGGTTGTTCTGTCTGATTCTGTCCAATGAGCAAAACTAAATTCCCTTTCTTTTTGTTGACATTCATGTTTGAAGTTCAAGAACATTTCGTGTCAACTGAGACTGAAGCAGACTGAAAATGAGAAGTACTATGGGCGATCCCAAAGGTTCATCAAAGAGGAAATGTTGGAAATAAATAATTTGGGAACAAATTAAGCTTTTCTTTTTTTTTCAGCTGCAAACTGCTCCAGTGCACGCTGCATGTCATGGTCTGGAGATGCTAACATCGTATCGTGTGCAGAAGTCGAGAACCAGAGCTCTCCAAGACTGCGCCTGGAGATGCTGTTGACCCAGTTGCGGACACAGCTCACGCTTAGGTTACAGAGACCGACTGGACCTTAAAAGGGATCCTGTGACCCCATACTTCTGCAGCACCCTCCACTGAGTACATCCACTGGAGAGCCAAACTCTCACGACTCTCTTGGCAACTTTACAAGGGTGAAAATCTGGTGCACAGTAATGGGGGTGTTGCTCCGGTCTATTATAGTGGAAAAAATGTCTGAGCCAAAAGTTCTTGATTTACTGGTCCGTCCAGTTCCAACACCTGGACTGAAACTTGTCTAATAGACAAAATGAAGTAAATGAATGAACTGATCCTGGTTCAGCAGAGGTGCTGGCCCAGTGGAAACTCTGGAGAGCCGGTGGTGTTAAATGAAAAGGTCAGAGGAGAGGGTCAGATAGGTTACCGCTGGTATTTAAACTCTGAGGTCTCTGTGCCAAACGTGATAAGTCCACATTAAATGGGAGCAAAGTTAAATCACGCTTGTGTTTCACGAGGAAATAAATCCAAGAATAGGAGAATTGTGGAGGTGGAAATATTCTGTTTATTGTCTCCTGTTCATCTCAGGTTCCTCTCCTGATCCTATGYGCTCGGGGGGCAGGACCCCTACGGTCCAAATTAAACTCACACCAATGCCACCTCTGACARGAAGCAGCACAGATCTGTCTGCAGATGGTAAATTAGGCTGCATGTGGCATGGCGGTAACAGAAACCACTCAGACACTCAGAACCTCACGTTAAAGTCAGCTGAGACGTAAAGAAACGTTAAAGCAAAAAAAGTACATTCGCAGAAATGTTTGTGCYTTTATGAGGAGAGTGACACTCAGCAGGAAAAGTTATTAGACTGATCACTTTCCCCGCTTTTGCCTTTGAAGCCGGCCACCGTCCAGATAATTTACTGATGTGCACACAGAGCCAAGAAGGCACGTGTCCCCGGCAGCCTGCGTGAGTCGAACATGTGGAGTGTGTTACGCAGGAAGCAGCCGCATCAGGTTGCTTTAAAACATCCTATACAATTTCAGCAGGTGGCACAGCCAACCGTGTGTGTGTGTGTGTGTGTGTGTGTGTGTGTGTGTGTGTGTGTGTGTGTGTGTGTGTGTGTGTGTGTGTGTGT
>NW_013952416.1:3981334-3982520 GCF_001266775.1 Austrofundulus limnaeus | reverse complement strand
CGCGTGGACGCATTAACCTGTTAAGGAGGCAAAATATTTGCTCTGGATAAAGCTGACCCAGCATGCTTATTTTAATTTTTTTTTTTTTTTTTTACTTTTGAAACTAATTTTTCTTCAATCAAAGACACTGTTCACTTTAACACAGATATTTGAGACAACAAACTTTAACTGTCAGATAAAGATTTTAGCCAAACGATGACACTGTTTGTTTACAAATCACATCAATACTGGATTTGTTTTTGCCATTTTTTTATCACTTTATTTATCTTCCGGCTCTATTGAATTTTTATAGCATCCTAAAACAATTAACTATTAAAAGGAAATAATGAAGGATGTTAAAGCAAGAGAACTACAATGGTTGATAGTTCAAATTTTTTCAAGTAGGGTTCTGTAGAAGCTTCATGAGCACTCAGTATCTTACCTGTTGTAGATAGATTTTTGAATGTCCACAATTGTTGAGAAATTATTTAATTCTGACAAGGTTGATCAGCTATTGGATAGTCCGACCAGGATCAAGAGCAAAGTGAATTTTTGCCAACCTAAAACCCATCAAAATTTTAAACATTCATCACAGTTCACKCAAACAACTTCACCTACGGCGACAAATATCATAATACATAAAATGTTATTATTGGAGCGGGACTGTCGGCCGCAGAGTAAGGACGTGAACGCAGAGGTAACAGCATCTGCAGTAGCAGAGGAGCAGGGAGGGGAGGACGGGACGGGGAGGTTGGTAAACATATTTCCTTACATCCCGCCGGCTCTGAGACTTAAATAAATCTGAAAGAAAGTTCTTGAAACAATCTGCAAGATTGCCCTGTGCATCTGTATCTGTGTCATTTATAAACAAACTGACATGTATTAAACTATTTCCATTACAATTCCTGCATACTGTGAAACTGACAAGGAAGTGAAGGTTTATGAAATCTAAAAATAAAAACTGTAATAGTGTTTTTAAAACAGCAGCCATCCTCTTTAATCCCGGTCTCTAACGTGGACGTAGATAAATCATCTGTCCTACGACAAACAGGGTATTTAGATCAGGTGATGATTGTGGTAAATGTTTGGCTTTAAACTGCACAAATGAGTTGGTGTTTGCACACATTCCGAACAAGAATATCTGCATGGGCTAGTGAGTGTGTGTGTGTGTGTGTGTGTGTGTGTGTGTGTGTGTGTGTGTGTGTGT
>NW_013952416.1:3971064-3978661 GCF_001266775.1 Austrofundulus limnaeus | reverse complement strand
CTCTCTCTCTCTCTCTCTCTCTCTCTCTCTCTCTTTCTCTCTCTCTCTCTCATATTACCGGCCTCTTGGGGGACACAGATATTTGACTGAACCTGAGGTGTTGTGGTGTAAAAACCATGGAGGTACAGAATATAATAAACGCAGCGCAAGAGTTCAAGAACTAAAACAGGTGAACGTTTTTGAGAAAAGCTGTGAAACAGGCTTTGTGTTTTTTTTTTTAAAAAGGCCATTTTAAGGAAACTTTCTGGAAAGTACGTAACGAATGAGACATGACGTCTTTCATGGCAGAAAGGGTCAGAAGGTTTGAACCGCTTTAAGCAAAGTTTTTCCTATAGTTGTTTGCCTAAATATCTAAATAGCATTATCTAAAGACGTTTAATTAATATCTTGAATTATTTATTCTATACTCCTCCATGATCATGACCATGTTTCAGGTGCTGTGAATGTCAAAAATCATGCTGTAAATGTAAACATTGGTGAAAAAACAGCATGTTAACATATAGATTTTGATTTTTTTTTTTTATAAAACGTGAACCATGACCTGATCTGCCCATTTTTTTAAAGCAGTTGTAAAAATTTTGCATGCAAAAATGCATGAACAGAGCAGAATTTTTAAAAGTCAGTAATGATAAAAAAAATCCTTGGAATTTAAATGTCCAGCACTAATAAATTATGTTTATATACTTGTAATTATTTTATGTGTTTGAACATGCTGGTCCTCTGGGTCCTGCTGCGCCACGTGCACCTGTAATGCACTCTCACAGCTTCATGTGCATTTTAAAATGATGCTACCAAGTGGTTCATAATGTGCAAAAAAAAAAAAAACTGCTCTGACTTTACTTGCTGCAACTTTAGTGATTCCGTAGCATTGTGAAAGAAAGTCAAGCATGCAGCGTTTCCTTTGACCAAGCTGCCCATTAACATTTTCATTTGCATAAGAGAGCGAAACACTTCCTTTACTGTGATAAATATGTGACAGATGTGGAGCAACCACCTGTTAAAGTTGACTAATGGTAACCGAGTAAACTGACAGGTGACGAAAACAGCAAATGTTGAAAAAGTCTTGAAAAAGCAAACAGAAGTCAGATTATGACTTTAATCTCCAAGGGAAGGATTTGTATTTCACTTAAGATTGATTCTTTTTTTTTGTTGCATTTTTGCATAAAATGATGATTTCCTTGGCATCCTCTTTGAGGATTTTGTTGTAGCAACCAGCAGGACCTTCTTTCATCAAACCAAGTGAGTCTCTTGGCTGAGGATAAGACAGGAAATTGTAACACTTTTCATCAGGGAGAACAGTTGCTATTTATGTTGCAACGACAACTCTGCCTCGGCCCCCCCTGGGAGAGACCATTCCCAATATCTGCACTCGATAATGAATTAAGGTTACTATTTATACGTCCTGTGCTCTCTCGCTGCTCCCTTTTCTTTCTGCCTGTCACTCTGACAGCTCTTGTATTAATTATAGCTGTTGGCCATCTTTGCAAAAAAAAAAAACTGTTGCAGAAGAATAATCAAGGCCTCCGCAGAAACACATTGGCAGTTATCTGAGAACATGAGAAGAGTAGATGATTCTAACAATAGCTGAATCTAGACGCAGATTTATCCTTTCAGGAACTGAGTTATAAAAAGAAAAATCAAATCCGAGGATTATAATGGCAGTTCAGCCCGATTATGCGGTAGCTGAGAAAAAAGAAGTCAGTGTTCGATGGGAAGAAAATACTTTAAACAGATTAAAAAAGCAAGTATTTTATCATGAAAATATAGGCACAATTAAGTTATTAAAAACCTATTAGGGAAACAAGAAGCTTTGAATAAATCAGTGCATTTTGTGTTGTCATGTAACCATGAATAATGTAAACAGATATCAGCTGGTGACAGCTCATCACAGTTGTGTGAGCCTATCAGGGCCTCCATTAACATGCTCTGTAATCTTCATACCAACATGATGCAGCAGCTGCTCAAACCTTTTTGTTCAGTTCTGCCTCCTCAGTGGTTTCCCTGCTCGCATTTGGATAGAGGTTTAAGCACAAAACGTATTTAATTCGTCTCAAACCTTTTCTGTTAATTCCACTTTGCACAAGCTCTGTTTAAAAAGCCATTATAAAAGTAAAACTGATGGACAGTATATTCAGTAATGATGAAAGACAGAACCGTTCTAAATAGTGTTTATTTTATTTTATTTGCTCAAACTCTCATAAGCACATTTTATTATTTGCACTATATTTCTGTACACATTCTTTGATTTGAAAAAAACCTCCCACATTTAATGCAGCCAAATGAGTCTGTTGTTGTTATGGTTACACCAGGTTTGCTTCCCTCTACTTATGTGATGTAATCAGATAACTACACATAAACAGCACCGACCTGTTTCATTCGTATTGTCTATTAATGATCTTTTCCCGCAGCTTTCCTTCGGCTGCACGTGGCGCCCCCTGCTGGTTGAGTTCTGCAAATGCAGGAGTTGTTGTTTCTTTTAAATAAAGTTTTGTTTCACACATTCGCCTAAACATGGCCGCCGTAGCAACCACTGGACGCGATGAGAAACTGCGCTCGGTAGCTATCACAGAACATTTTTTGCTGTATTTGACATATCTTAGACAATATATAATGTTTGAAATATAGAGGCAATGTGAATATCATGTAAATGGCAACTAGCTTAAGCGGCTAGTAACAAACATCAGCAAATCAATGCTACTATTTGTTGTCACAAATAGAATCAAGTGCTTGCTCTGTGATATTTATTGTAACTAATCTGGATTATTTAATTGAAATTAAKGATGTTATTTTTGTACCGCACGTGTTTGTCCGACAATGGATGCAGTGTGTGTTGCGTTGTGAAGTCGCTCCATCAAGCAGGAGCGTAGTCTTCCATTATCGGACACGACGAGGCAGCGAAAGTTCAAGTAGTTAATTTTTATGCTTACTTGTCTTGACGTCTTACCTTTTCCAATCTTTTTTTTCTAAGGGTGATGGAGAGTCTCGCGTCTATCAAGCCACCACATCAAATCCAGTCCGAAGTGACAGAGAGGATCAGAGGCTGGATGGGCAGAAAGTTGTGCAATTTCTCCGGGAGGCTGAGAAGAAAAGGAGGCAGTGAGTGAAGCTGTTATTTCATGCTCAAACCTAAAAATACTAGCACTTTAGTGATGAAGCTAAGAAAAACTGCATGCATTGGTACTTTTACTTAAAAGTGACTAAAAGAAGAGGTAAAAAAAAAAAACCCCACAACAGTTAGGTGCTTTTCTCATCTTTCCATATGCCCTACTTTCACAAGGATTGAAAAGCTGGAGAAAGAGCAAACATTGTGCAAAAAGCAGGGCTGGTCAGATGTGTGGGACGAACTGGAAGAATGTGAAAAAGTATTGGAGAAAGAAAGAAGAGCTCATCGTGAGTTTTTCATTTTTTATTTTTGCTTTATGCCTACATTTCCCAGGAACTCAAAAAAGAAAAAAAATTGTATAGGTCTTCTGGACGGGTTCTTCTTTAATGAAACGTTTGTCTCTCCTCCAAGAGACTTCTTCAGTCTGAGAGTTTCAGGCAAAATTCAGTCTTTTAAGCCCTGCCTCCATGTGACTGATACTCACATCACATGGCTATTGTTGACACCTAATTAACACCTATTGTTAACAAGGGGTGGAGTGATACTGGCAATGGCAGCGTTGTAGGAGGGGGACAACTGAAAGCGGAGGCCTCCACCTCTGTTTAACGATGGACGGTCTTTTTTCACAAAAATGGCTTCTTTTACTCCTCTCTCAAACCAYCGTTCCTCTCTATCAAGAATGAGAACATCCTCATCTCTGAAAGAGTGACCGCTGGCCTGTAAATGAGTGAAAACTGCAGAGTTCTGGCCATTAGATGTAGCTCGTCTGTGTTGGGACATTCTTTTGAACAGTGGCTGCTTTGTTTCCCCGATGTATAACTGGTCGCAGTCCTCCTGGCACTTAACAGCATATACAACATTGCTCTGTTTGTGCCGGGGCACCGGATCTTTGGGGTGAACCAGCCTTTGCCGTAATGTGTTTTGGGGTTTGAAAGCCACTGGGACATCATGTTTAGAAAATAAACGTCTCAGTTTCTCCGAAACACCCGCAACATARGGAATAACCACTGGTTTGGGTCTGGGTTTGGGGTCTTCATTTTCACCTGAAGGTTGCATGGAGTCCTGTCTGTGTTTCCTGTCTGCTTTCAGGAAAGCCCAGTCAGGATAACCACACTGCTCCAGGGCCTGTCGTGTGTGTGATTTCTCTTTCTGCCTGGCTTCTGGGTTTGTAGGGACACTGTCTGCTCTGTGGTACAGAGTCCTGATCACTCCTAACTTGTGTTCCAGTTTGAGAGAGGAGTAAAAGAAGCCATTTTTGTGAAGAAAGACCGTCCATCATTAAACAGAGGTGGAGGCCTCCYTTTTCAGTTGTCCCCCTCCTACAGCGCTGCCATTGGCAGTATCACTCCACCTCCTGTTAACAATAGGTGTTAATTAGGTGTTAACGATAGCCATGTGATGTGAGTATCAGTCACCTGGAGGCAGGGCTTAAAAGCCTGAATTTTGCCTGAAACTCTCAGACTGAAGAAGTCTCTTGGAGGAGAGACGAAACGTTTCATTAGAGAAGAACCCGTCCAGAGGACCTATACAATTTTTTTTCCTTTTGATTTTTTACCTGGATTACTGCGATGCATCAGGACATTCCCAGGAACTCTTTTGCAAAGCAATACACAACCACTTATAGCAGAATGCACATCCTATTTTAATCCTAGGACGTAATGAGTAATGGTCTCCACTAGGTTTTCAAATGATGGAAATACAACCTCAGGAAATTTTACATACTGCACCGTGTCATAGGTTTTTCCACAAACATTTTTGTATAAAGTACCACAAAGTGATAGTTGAGTAAAAGTACAAGGATCTTACAAAAAATTACTTTGGTAAAAGTTAAAGTCTCCTTTAGGAATATTACTTGAGTAAAAGTCTTAAAGTATCTGACATTTTTTGCACTTAAGTATTAAAAGTATTGATTTAAAATGAGGAGTTAGATTTTCTGTAATAACATTTATTAGGAGGTGACCTCCCCAAAAAATTGCAGAAATGACTGTCGTATTAAAATAATTAATTTATGTTAAATTTAGGATGCACTAGTCTAGCTGTTTCAGTTTATATACATATATCAAGGCTGCCCAAACATTTTCCCCAAAATGAAAATCTACCTGAGGGCTGCGGCCAAATGCAAAAATATAATTCATGAAATACAAATATTTCTTAAGTACAGTACTTTTATTTTAATGATTATGTCCTGCTGGAGTGTGACATGATTTGTTTGTGTACAAACTAATACGGTATCAGAATTTTACACATTTATACTTCTCATTCAACCACAATTAAATATCTAGGAGGCACAATTTATATGGATAGTTTTTATTTTTACAATAACAAGCTGCAATGAAAACAAGCCAAAATGAAATAAAAGTAACGACTTTCTACTTCTTGTCTTTTTAAAAAAATGTATGGAGTAGAAAGTACAGATAATTTTGTGAAAATGTAAGAAGTAAAAGTAAAAAAAGTAGGCTGAAAAATAACTACTCAAGTAAAGTACAGATGCCCAAAAATTCCACTTAAGTACAGTAAAGAAGTATTTGTACTTAGTTACTTTACAACTCTGTCCACAAACCACTGTCTTAAACACAGAAACAACCTGGCATTTTCAGCTATTTAACATAAATCATGCTGTAAGCAATGTTCCTTTCTTTTTAGAAATACATCTTCAAAAGCAGCTAATAAAGATTCAAAATGGAGTGAGGAAATTTCAGGGACATCTAATCGATGTGAAGCCAACTCCAGAGTGTAAGTTTTTTTTTTTTTTTGAGTGTGAAAATTTGCATTTAATCCTGTTCATTTAGATTTTATCATTGATTTTTATATTTATTACAAGTCGCTGTAGATTAAAACAAGGCTACTGCTTGGGTTTTTAGTGATTGAAAAGCTGAAGGAAATCATGACAGAGGTGGAAATCTCAATAAACACCCTGAAGGAGGAGCAGRGTTTGTGGTAAGAAGACACAAGCATCTTCAGACCAAGTTGGCCTGAAAAACCTGAAAAAATGTTGACTTAACTGCATGATCTTTATTATTTTTAGCATAATGATACCATATAGGTTGAAAACCAGAACTTTTACTGTTACACCAGATTATATACAGTCAAACATGTTAAAAACAGGTTGTAATTTACAGACAGTGACACTCATTGGTTTGATTGCAGTTATTGAAATTCAAAAGACAAATAGAAGTGTAGAAGTAAAATGCTGTTTTGTTTTGTTTTTCTTCCGCAGCTTTGAGGAATATCTGAAGGAGGAGAGGACTTGCAGGCAGGAAATCAGTGCTTACGAGAAGAAGATTGAAAACTGGAATCTTTCTGTTCAGTCAAGCTCCAAACTCACAACTTCCACTCTCAAGGTTCGTCTGTCCTGAACTTCCTCCTGCCTGGGTTTTATGTTTTGGCTGTCGGTCAGAAAATAAAAAGAGATTTACTGTTATTATTAGACCAAACTGCAGGACAGAGACCTCCCTGCTGAGGACAGAGCCTTGGAGGATTTCCTGCAGAGGACAGGTGGGCAGTGTGGAGGCTGGGACCAATTTGACCATCAAACCTATCTAAAGGTAAGCTCACAAATCACAGTTAGCCTTTTTTTTATTCTTTAACCTAACAAATTGTTGTTTGACTTAAATTTTTGGGATTTTAGGTCTGGACAAAGCACAGCGGGCAGCCGTCCTACAGGAAAGAGGCCAAACTGAACTTGCCAGGTATAACTCTGGAGGACATAGAGCAACACGAAGACTGGTATCAGGAACTGCTCAGCTTAAAGAACAAAAGGAGGGAGGTAGGCATCCCTGTAATTATTGTAGATGATTACAAACTGTAGTTGGCGTGAAGCTAAATATATTAAACATTTTTAAAAAATGTGGTTTTCCAGGCTATTCAGRGTTGGAAAGCCAGTAAACAGCAGGAACGCCAGACAAGGATACAGAGTCAGGAGGAAACAGAAGAGGCGCGAAAAAGAGAGAGGAAGGCCAAGAGCCTGGCCGAGCAGCACAGGTGAGTCAGAGGAGAAACGGAGGAGGGAAAAACCCAGAAGCTCCCTAAAATCATGTGGTACATTCTAGGGCTATTCTACTTAACTAAAACTAACTAAATAACAAAAACTGAAATGGAAAAAACATTTTAGTTAACTAAAATAAATAAAAACTGTAATAAAATGAAAAACGATAACTAACTAAAACTGTGTAATCTTTTTACAAAACTAACTGAAATTATAGATAGAATATCCTTAGTTTTAGTGTTTGTCAATTTATTTTGATACATTATCTTTTTTTTTTAATTGAGTAGTTTCACATTAGCTGTGGGCCGTAACAACACTTGTTTACAGTCTGCTGCTGCTCAGCATCACCTGCTAAATGACGACAACAAAAGTTGGGAGAAAGCGTCCACTTTGAGATTTCTGTGAGAAAAATCAAAGCGTCTTGTAGTGGAAACAGGTGATAAAATAGGTGGAAGGCTTCTCAAGGGAAAAACTGCCTGAATCAAGCTCACAAGATGGCTAACTATGAC
>NW_013952416.1:3967379-3970978 GCF_001266775.1 Austrofundulus limnaeus | reverse complement strand
AGTCAAAACGAAATAAAACTAAACTATAATGAAAAATCTAAAACTATTATAACCTTGGTACGTTCACACAGAGGGTGTCGGAGTGAAAGAAGTGGGAGGTTCGTCCGTGGCCTTTACCGTTTGCACTTTTACAGGACTGAGGAGGAGAGGGCGGAGGTGGCGCAGCGACTGGAGCTGTGGAGGGAGGAGAAGAAGAGAAAAGAGGACAGGGAAGAAGAGCGGAGGCTGATTGAGGAGATTCAAAAGAAGAGATGGGAAAAGGTGCTTTCAGAGAAATGTGGCTGCTGTTACCCGTTTTTTTTTTTTTTCTTTATTGAATTGATGTCCAACATTGACACTCTGTAGATGCTTGTTTTTAAAAAAGGATTTCTGTTGGCTAGGAGGAGCGTCGCCGGCAGCTGGAAGTGAAGCTGGCCCTCGAGGAGCATCTTCGGCTGAAGAGGGAGGAAGAGGAGGAACGGGGGAGGAAAAGGAGAGAGGAAGAGCGGAGAGAAATGGAGGAGAGGCAAAGGGAGGCAGCAAAGATTATTAAATGCTTCAGCGAAAGGGTACTACGTCTTAAAACCTCCCAAAACGGAAAAACACAAAACTAGAAGCTCCTGTCAAAGATCAAGCATTTACATATTTCTAGGTTAGATAAGACTTTGTCAAACGCACAGCTTCACTGCACCTTTTCAGGATCTTCACAAGGTGGAGGCAAAGCTTCACGAGAAACAGCTGAAGGAGAAAGAAGAGGAGCAAAGACAAAAAAGAATTGCTGCTAAGCTGAAGGAGAGGGTGCGCGTCGTTCAGTAAACAAAGTTAGTCACAACAAAGAAACAGTTCATCTGAATGTTTGTTCCTCATACAGGTGGACGGTCGTATAAGCAGAGACCCCTCCAGATTAATCCGTCCCACCCAAGGATGGCAGGAGAGGATGAAACATGTTGGATCTTCAGGAGACCAACCGGTGCTACAAATGTTTCACAGGTCGGTGCTTTTTATTTATTTATTTATTTTTACTTTCCAGGTGCCTTAACAGAGAGATTTTATATGATAATAAAAAAGGGATGTTTTTGTTGCAGAGCTGTTCCCACTTGGAGACAAGGCCTGTGAGGAGATCAGGAGTCTTTCAGAGTTTTTAACTGTGTTTTCTGCCTTTTAAAAGAAAACGAATTCAGGAAGGATTGTGCATTTATTTGATTTTGAGTTATATGTCTATGAATAAAATAAATTTCCATTTTACTTCGTCAAACTGTTGTCATTACAGCGCTCAGAAAGAAGAGCAGCATCTCAGAAAACCTCACTCAGCTTGTTAAAGATCATGACACACTTTGGAAAAGACTGAACAAGCAGAGCTCTTGCAGGAGAAAATTCTCCACGGAAAACTTTTAGAACCACGTGTTTTTGAAACGACAACAGCATAGTAGTAAGTGTAAACTAAATTCAGCATATCAGCACAGGCTATTTATTTAAACTTGCCAAGCGTGCATGAGCTGACGTGGGGCTGTTTTTGTAGTCGCAAGACCTCAGCAGCTTGCAGTCGACTGTGAGCTTGTCATTACAAGTGCTGAAGGGTCAGGTGTCAGGTCATCTGTCTGACAGCTGAAGCTTGGTCAAAACCGGGTCATGCACTAGGAGTCAAACTTCCAAAAGAATCAGCCTGTTGCAATGACCTTAAAAAGTCCAGCCTTTACCTTAATGCTATATTGACAGAGGATGCAAGAATGCATGGTTGCAAATCTGAAGAAACATAAATAAAAAATGTTAAAAGTGGATTAAATAATAAAATGACAATAAAATACACTTATATATAAGCACGACAAAAGTATATAAAATAATCTCCTACAATCTTCCCCTAAATCCAAAAGTAAAAGGTTCAAAGGAACTTGCATGAACGCTTTTATTTTGAAAAACAAACGTACCGGAAAAGATTCCCCATAGGTGCGGAAACAAAGATGGCGGAAGGGGAGAACCAGTTTGAAGAATTAGAGCAAATAGACTTTTTGAAAGACCGACATGTACGGTTCTTCGAGAGGACGCTTCAAGTGCTGCCGGAGAGATACGCGTCTCTGGAGACAACCCGGTGAGTGGACCGTGTGGACCGTGGCGCTGACTTCCCGGGTTCGGTTGAGAAAACTTGACCCAGCAGCAGCAGCAGCAGCATGTCACGTGAAAATACTATTCTCCCTTTTTTTTCCCCCAGAAAAGGCAACTCAAAACACACACCCCAACATCTCGGAGTTTATTCATTACATATTATGTAATTAAAATGGATGCTGTTTAGGAGCAGAGTGTTCTCTTTGGAAGCAGAATTGAACTAAACCAATAGATATTGTGTCATAAGCTTGTGTTGAAGCTAATTTAAAAAAAAGGCTTTTTTGAAAATTCTTTGACATTTATTAGGTTGTGTATTTATTGACATTTGCCTTGTTTCCAGGTTATCTATCCTGTTTTTTGCCCTGTCTGGTCTGGACGTGTTGGACGCCCTCAGTATGGTTGACAGGAACATCATGATTGAATGGATTTATTCACAGCAAGTTCTGCCTGCAGAAGACAGTAGGTCACATTAAAACAAGTTATGACAATTAAATAAAAATGTTTTTTTTTTTTTTTTGTGGTCATGTGTTGTAGCAACTCGGCACATCAAGAATTTGGCGACTGATGCTTCATCGTCCCTGATACAGAGATGTTTGAATGTGTTATAATAATAAGATAAAGTTTATTTCCATATATTTCTGAGCAAAAGAAGCTTGAATGTCGTACAGATTCTAAATGTTTCCTTTAGCATCCATCCATCCATCCATCCATCCATCCATCCATCCATCCATCCATCCATTCATTCATTCATCTATTCATTCATTCTTATTATTATCATCAACTGGTGGTCCGTGGGCCACTTCATGTTTGTAGAATGAGGGCACTTCTGGCCAGTGGGGGTGATGTTAAAAAGTTTCACCTGCTTCTTCCTTTCAGGGTCACTGGTGCCCAGTGGTGGGCACAGTTCCCCTAAAGCTCTAAAGCACTAATAGGGAGACTTATTCTCTGCTTAGTGCTTTAGAGCTTTTGCTAATTTTAAAATTTATTAGTGGATTTGCACTTGCTAAATTTAGAAGCACAAACTGAGGTCTGTAAATGTTATTGATCAACATTAATGTTAACAGCTGACGGTGAAAGCTGACACACATTTTGTTCATATGTGTCACTTATCCAGTAGGTGACAATATATTGACAATAAATGAACCCAAATACAGSTGTGGGATGTCAYTGATGAGTCTTAAGAGAGAAACATGGCAATATGTGACTCATGTTGTCTGTTGAAGAATGTTCATGGGTTGACTGGGTTATTTTAGTGCTTTAGAATTAGCTTTTGCTAAAACTTTCAGTCCATTAGTGCTTTAGAATCAAGGGACCTAAATGTTTGAGTTAATGTTTTAGGGGTAGTGGAAATAATTTTTAGATCAGTGCTGCCCACCACTGCTGCTGGTGCCCAAATTCAACAGTCTAATATTAACTGATATTGGGCCTCATGCAAGAACCATTCGTACACACAGATTTGTTCTTAAGTTGTGCGTACGAGTGATTTAGGAGAATTTGTGGCATTCACCAATGTTTTCGTA
>NW_013952416.1:3964261-3966884 GCF_001266775.1 Austrofundulus limnaeus | reverse complement strand
TACGAAAACATTGGTGAATGCCACAAATTCTCCTAAATCACTCGTACGCACAACTTAAGAACAAATCTGTGTGTACGAATGTTTCTTGCATGAGGCCCACTGTTTTTACATTTCAGAACAAAAGAAAATACCTTAATCACTTAAACGAGAAAAATACTGCATATAGCTTATACCAATCTTTCAAAAAACTAAGGCTGAACTTTTCAGGCATATTTCAGTTTCAAATTCTTTTTATTATCTAGTCTAGTCCTTAAGGTCTATTCTTGAAGTGGCTACCAGGCTACTACGATCTCACCAACATGTTTCACTCTTTGTGTTATTGATCACATATATTTGCAAACAGAACGACAGGAAAAGCTGTTAAAACGAACCTTTTCTGTTGTGAGTGTAAAACCCCGACAAAAATAACCTCATTTTAGTTTTGGTCAAATCTTCTGCAAAGGGACCAAAGAGTTCTGTGAGCTTCAGTGAGTTCTGGGTTTGATCCTGGGGACTCCCCTTCCAGCGGGATGTGCCCAGAAGACCTCCCAAGAGAGGCGATCAGGAGGGATTGTGAACGCACGCACAAACCACCCTAAGCCAGTATCTCGCTGGGCTGTGACGGCTGGCGACCAGTTGGAGAATGACATCCTTGACATTATCTTAGTTATGCCTCACTTTTGAGGGGGTTTCAAATTTCTCATTTGAAAGTTTTTCCAGTGGTTTACTCTTTGGTTTAAAAAAAATGAAGAAGAAGAAGAAAATAGTTGATAGCCTTCAATAGTTTTTATGTAACCCAGTGCAGGTTTACAGCTGCTCATCAGCTTTTAATGACTTGTTTTGGGATTTTTATTTTTTGCTGTTTTTTGTCTCTTAACATGCCACTCTATACCATCTGTTTGGAAAGCTATTTAATTAATTATTCAAGACGTGAACAGGAATGATGGAGGGAGAGTTGTGCTTGATAGGACGGGGTTTCACTGCAGCCTTATGTTTGGAGTCTGGCAGGTTTCTTGTCATTAGATGTGAAGGGGATGAAAAAAAAACGAGTGGCAACTGTTATTTTCTAATCAGTATGTTAATATGCACTTTATGAAACTTTTAAGGCATTTAGATGTTTCTGTGCATGTAAAGCACAGGTGCATCAGCTGAATTCATCTGCATATTTGCATTTATTCAACATATAAAATGTGTTCATGCAGATTTTTGGCAGGAGAGTGCTGGAAATGCATTAAAGTTTCAGCAGCACAGGTGTGCGGTGGCACGTCTGCAAATTCAAACTAATATTTTTGTAACGTTTCATATCATCGACACACATCAGATATTATATGTGGAATAGCTGCTGAAACATTTTGAGCACGATTTGATGTATTTTTCATTATTATTTTTGTTCGGTTGGCTTTTCTTTCTGTTTTAAATTCTGTTATGTTTCTGTTTTGGCCAGTCGGTGGCAGCAGAGCACTTCACTTCTCTTTTATCATTAGCTTTATTTATTTATATATTTTTTTGAGCAGCTTTGCAGCATCTTATTGAAGGTCAGAACAAACAAAAAGTGATGAGGCAGTAAATCAAAGAAGTGCTTTCTTGTTTTAGTCCCTCTTGATGTTTACAAGAACATTACGATGAATTCTTTGCACGTCTGCCTGCCTCTTTTCCCCCCTGCAGAATCGAATTTAAGCCGATGTGGATTACGAGGATCTTCACATATTGGAATTCCTTATAGGACAAAGGTACTCTTTTTCCTACCCAATGATGTTCTTAAGTTTGACCAAATATTATGGACTCTGGGTTAATTTCCAGATCACTCATTAAACAAGGATGCCATGACTATTCCAATCCTCTGTCATGGACCGTTCTGATGTTCTCTTCAGGGTCCAGGTGTGCTGCACCCATATGACAGTGGCCACATAGCCATGACTTACACTGGACTGTGCTCGCTGTTGATACTAGGAGATGACCTGAGTCGGATCAACAAACAGGCCTGTCTTGCTGGGGTTAGAGCTCTGCAGCTGGAGGATGGCAGGTCGGCGCACACATTTGCGCTTACGCTCTTATTTGTGCTGGCACTTTCACTCTGACTCACAAACACCTGAAGCCATGTGAACACAGACTAAATATAAACTGACACTACCTCGCTTTAGTAGCTCCTCTAGTCGGGCCTCAGATTGGAGCTATTTAGTTGCATTTGATCATTATTTTGTGAACAAAGTCTCACCTTTCTCTAATTCTGCTTAGAGCCTCAAGATTTCCGTTTTTATGATTCATGAGTAAGTTTTGTCTTAATGCAGGATAAATGATTGATCTGCTGGAATTGTTCTACAGTGATGATTTACCTTTTTGTGTTTGTAAAGCAGCCAAAACTTTGTAGCCGTTAAATGTTTGACTTATTTTATATCATAAAAATGGTGATGAGCTCTGTGGAACATGAGCGTCACATCAGGCCTAAAAAGTAAAGACATGAAAGCATCACTTCTGCTCTAAAGTAGAAATAAAAAGTATCATAAATATTCAATCCTTTTTTGTTTTTACAATAAAACATTTTACTGTAAGTTGTCAACTTTTGTTATGCAAAAAAAAACCTTTTTAAAGGGTTTTTAGAATACCAACGTAAAAAATAGATGAACCAGAAATCATACATTTGTTG
>NW_013952416.1:3961961-3963923 GCF_001266775.1 Austrofundulus limnaeus | reverse complement strand
CAATTTCTGTGAAAGGCGCTTTATAAATAAAATTTTACTTACTTACTTACTTAAATGTAACAAATATAATGTTGCTAGACATTTTTTAATGGAATTTGATGTGATAGAATGTATTAGCACAAAAAGTAAGGAAATTTGTGTTTGGTCGATTAATTTCATTGTGCTCTGTACAATGACAATAAAAGGCCTCTCTAATCTAATTTCTTTGTTGTAACAATGCTTCTTGGCAATAAATCTTATATCATTGGAAAGTCTTTCAATTTCCCTTTTAAATGGTGCCACATGTGTAAGAAACATGCATTTGTGGGATAAGCATTAGAGCTGAGTATGTGGGTTGGACACATACACTATTGCTATTGACACATGTTTTGAGCTCCTTGTTCCCCCAGGTGCTCGTTATAAGATTTATTGCCATAATCGTTACAACAAAGAAAAATATCTACCAAACACAAATTTCCTTACTTTTTGAGCTTTATGTATTCTATATGGAACGTATGGACTTAATAAACTCTCCTGACTCTGTGACTTTCTTCGTCCTGCTTTCAGTTTCTACGCAGTGCCTGAGGGAAGTGAAAATGACATCCGGTTTATCTACTGTGCAGCTTGTATCTGTTACATGCTGGATGACTGGTCAGGCATGGACATCCAGAAGGCCATTGAGTACATCCGAGGGAGTCTGGTAAATGAACTTCAAATAAAGCGTTAAACTTTGAGAAGTTTGATCTAACTTCAGCGAATTACCATAATTAATCCATCCCCAATGGGATTGCTCAGCCACCGTTTGTGCACCGTGCTGCATCACTCGAAGTGGCGACAAAAAAAACCAAAACAAAACAAAAAAACAGGCCACCCCACCTTTAAGCAGTGGCTTAGAAGTACTTTATTTGTAACAAATGGAGCGGAATGAGCAATGCATCCATAGCAGACGCATTTCACCCAACAGATAGGATGGGAAAAACAAAAACCCTATATTCTCTGTGCTCTGTGTTTACTTTTCTGGGCGTTTCGATGCATCAAAGCGTTGCTTGTGAGGTATTGTCTTTTCTCTTTCTTGTAGAGAGCAGCTCCCATGAGCAACTTCAGCTTATATTGAGTCTGACTTTTCACACAGGAGGGTTTTATTACACAGAGTCTTTATTGTTTCATGGGCGGGTATGTAACATAACCATACTCCTTTTTACATACATACGAATACACTGAAAATAAAAATAAAAATGGGTAAAGATTAATTTATATTTCAAAAGCAAATTCATTTTTGACAATTTAATTTGGTAGTATGGGATGAGAAGTTTATTAGTTTCACTTACGTTAAACCTTTTGTTTTCGTCTTGTCAGCTGAAATTGAAAGAAAAAATGTCTGTATGTAGACAATTCAGCAATATTTCATCAGGTTTGTGGTAACCTGTGTTTTCCTAAAGCAAGTCCAAAACTCTTATCTAGGTTTGAAATCCTAAAATAAAATATATTTAGTTGCTGTGTGCCGTAGAAATCAAGTTTGTAGTAATATAACACGTGCATGGGAGTACAAGAGTCCAATTTTGAACTGATTAAAGGTGAGTCCTCTAAGAAAACCTAACAAGTAGATATTATGAAATGTTGATTGCAAAATGAACCACCTCAGCCCTCCTTTAGAAGCTCCTTTAAGCTAAAGCTGATTGCTACAGGAGTGAATATAAATTTGAGGAAGTGTTTGTGTCATAAACTATTCACGTTAAGAAACTTTGTCACTGATGACTTTTTTCCTTTCAGTTATTTAAAATAATGGCTCGTTGATTTATTTAAAATGTTGCTTGAATTTTTAATTACAAACATGGTAAAAGTCTGGTTCATCCACTTCAAGATCTTTTGTGTTTTTGTGCACCAGTGTTTATTAACACTGGTGCACACACCTATCTATCTATCTATCTATCTATCTATCTATCTATCTATCTATCTATCTATCTATCTATCTATCTATCTATC
>NW_013952416.1:3920850-3960926 GCF_001266775.1 Austrofundulus limnaeus | reverse complement strand
ATAACATATATAATTTTTTAAACATTTTTTTCTCCCCTTCTGCAGTCCTATGACAACGCGTTTGGCCAGGGAGCTGGGAGAGAGTCCCATGGTGAGTTTGTGCTTTTAAATAAATTAAAGATCCGAGCTCACGGTGATTTGTGAGCTTCAAAGGGATGTTTGTTGAAGAATAAAACTTGTAAAAGAAATTACTTCCCATAAATGTTTGAGTTTGGACTAGATTTAATCTTTGTGATTGAGCTTGATTTTTTTTTTCTGTCGCGCACAAAAAAAAAAACACGTTTTAAGAAACTGCATGAAAGTGAGGGAAGGAAATGCTTTTAAAGGATTAACTGTTTAAAGCCAGCTCTATAGATACACTACATTGTTCTCATTAATCCCAGCTCCACTCACATAAACCTTCTTATTCTGACACACAAAAGCCTTCAACCTTCAAAACATTGCTTGGGAACAGACTTGTATTAATCTTCTTGTCATGGTGATGGAAGTATTTGGTATTAATGTTGTGAAAATGATTAAATTAAAACGGTTTGAGGGTTTATAGCAARTCTCTCCTTGTGATAAATGTGAGTCCTGCGATTATCGGCTCCATTGAGTCGGCCAACTCTCTGCGGATTGATTACACATCAACAGCGACGCTTAGTTGAAGCCCATTACCCATCTACCCTTGAGGTGTGTGTGTGTTTGTTCAGCACCAAGACCTCCCACACTTGCTTTTGATGTGCACAGACTCTAGTGTTGTTGATAATTGTGTAGCTCAGTTTGTGAAACATGGAATTAAAGAAACTCCTGTGCCTGGGCATGAAATTGGATTTTTTTTTGTCCTGTGCATGGTTTATATTCAAAAGAATTTTTTTTTACTACTGCCTCTATATTTTAAAAGATGTTGTCTCTTTACGGCAGAAWTAAATATTTATCAGATTTTCCAAGGCCCCTTTTCTGCATTATTCAGCTTTTTTTATGGCCTAATTGCCCCAAATACACTTTTTTCAGTTTCCGATTCAGATTTATATACCTCTTATTTCCTCTCCGTGTGCATCCGGCAGCTATTGAACAAGGCTTGGTTGATTAGTAGCAGCTGTAACATGATGGCAGATTTACCTCTTTAACCACAGACAGATAAGCAGGCTGCAGCAAAAGCCTGTTATCATTTGATGAACGCTCGGCTTTTTCTTTATGGCTTTCATCTTAAAGCTGCTCTGTCCCTAACTTTGCACTTTAATTTCTTTTAGGAAACARATTTATTTCCTCGGAAGCTCACGACGACTCATAAATTCCATTCTTTACAAATACTAATTTAAATTTTGAGGTTTAAAAGAAAACTAGAAGCACTCGGAGAGTGCAAACCTCCGCCAAGACCAATTTCTCCCATCCTGTAAGAGTTAATGRGCAAAAGCAGAGATGGAAACACATTTGCCGAATAAGTTCTGACTTAGTGAACATTTAAGCAGACAGTATGCACGGAATTTCTTCTCGGTGGAGTTGAATGTGAAAAAAAAAAAGTCAGACTCGTCACCCGACGTTATTCATCATCAAACTGGTGTCTGATTAAGCTCCTAAGTTTTCATCAGTCACGTTTCATCTTGTAAAACGTCTGTTTTATCCCCTTGAATGAGTTTGTAATGGTTTGACTCTCTTTATAAAGTGCTTCCTGGCTCCCCCCGTCTCCAAACTTTGAGGCCCGGCAGCTCTCTAGCGAGAAACTGTTTTGATTGGTTGTTTCGGAAATGTGGTGTGTTTGAGGAAATGGGAAAAATAGGTTTCATGGTGCAGTCACGCACTTCCTGGTCACAAAGCGTTCTGTAAATGTGCACATTATGGCAAAAATTATTCATCATTAAATGTGGTTTTAACATTACTTTTATAAAGTTTGAAGTCCGTGCTGTCCAATCCAGCTCACTGTTTTTTACAGAAGCCCTGTGAAAGCATCACAGCTTTGCTGATCTCAGAGTGTTAAAAGAAAAAAAATCCTGTATCTGCATCGTGATCCAGAACATCACCAAAATTGAAAGGTGTGTTCCTTGGCCCAGTACCCACATGTGGTAAAAATGTCATGACAATCCGTCCACAAGTTTTTGAGTAATGATGTCCACAGGCAGACAGACAGACATACGCGACTGAAAACATTACCTCGCCCTTGGCGAAGGTAACAAATGAAAATTAGAAAAGCAGCATGCTATCATTTATTTTTAGATTATATGATCCCAAATGCTTCTTCTGTGTTTTATTATCCTGATTCTGTTGAAAACACATTAACAGACCTTAATACTGGGTTGATTCATACACGTGTCCTCTGTCGTGTCCAGGCGGCTGGACGTTCTGCGCCATCGCCTCGCTGTGTCTGATGGGTCGACTGGAGGAGGCGCTGAGTCAGCGGGAGCTGGACAGGATACGGCGCTGGTGCATCATGAGGCAGCAGAGTGGTTTCCACGGACGGCCCCACAAGCCTGTGGACACGTGCTACTCCTTCTGGGTGGGAGCCACGCTGGAGGTAAAGACAGCTGCAACAACGAAAGCAAACGCACGTGCTCTGCCGCATGTCTCGACGAGTTTGTTGTATTTAAATTACGCGTTGATGCTTTTGATCTTTAATTTTAAAGTAGTTTGTGTTTAAATCTGGTTCTGGAAAACGTTCTTCTCCTGTGTTCTCTTTCTCTTGCTGCAGCTGTTAGACGTGTTTAAGTACACCAACTTTGAAAAGAACAGGAGCTTCATTCTGTCCACGCAGGACCGCTTYGTGGGCGGCTTCGCCAAGTGGCCCGACAGCCATCCAGGTAAACGACGTAACGCTCAGAGAAGGCTATTTATCAGTGCAAGTAAAACACTCATTCATTGAGCCACTGCTGCTGTTTTTAGTRTCCATAAACTCTAATCCCTGAGGTTTTATAAGGCTGTTAAAGCCGCAGGAGCCGAGCGGGGCTGAATAATAGGTTTAATGACRGTGTAGAAGTGGCCACTCATTCTCCTGTAACTTAAAAGATCTCTCATTAGGAACAAAAAGCTCATGGGTCTGAGCAGTTTCAGCTCATKGTCTTCTCTTTCCGACAGACCGTTTGTCCCTCACCTCCTCCACAGGTGCAGCGAGGCTGGGGTGGGGCTGTGGCTGCTGGGTGTATCCGATCTGTGGAAAGACTTGCAACCCTAAACGTGTGTGTGTGTGTTCATGCGTGCGTGCGCGACCTGCCCATGTAATGTGTAATTGATGAGGCGATGGTTCAGAGGACACAAGAGATCATCCTCCTCATGTTACTACAATAAGACATTTAGGAAACCGTAAATAAATACACAAAGCCTTGTGAAAATTGCCGAACGCTGAAGAATTTTAAGAAAGAAAAGGAACAGGATAAACAATAGGAATGGTCTAGAGTGTCTCATGTAGCTTCTGATGTGCAGGAGCTGGTTTCAGTGGATGGGGTAATAAGGGTTACATGGAACAAAAGCACTCAGTGTGTAACTTATCACGGTTGAGTGGTTGAAACATTTTTTATATATATAATTTCTGTCTCAGGGAGAGTTTGTGGAAAATATGGGATAACGTCAATGTTGACCAAAATGTCAAATTCAAGTAATTTAATCTCAGCTGACTATTAAATCTTTAAAATCCCCTCAAGCAGACTTCACAGAATCCTACTGTAAACTACCAGAGCTGTTGATTGAGGATCAGATTATAAGAATAGGTTTTTGCTTGTCTCTTATAAATTTACAGATTTTAAAATCAGTATTGAAAATCTATTTTTACATCAGGAAAATAAAAAAGACAAAACAAAACACTTATTTACCTGCTGAAATAAATACTTTAAAATATTGACTGCAGAGCTGATGGAACTCTGGTGCCATGCTGGATCTCCAGTGTAGCGTATCTGCAGGAAAAAAATAAAATCTGGTTCACCCAGAGATTTAACAAACACTTCTCTGAACCTAACAGAGGTGCAGCTGTCACTTTAAACACACCAGATGGGTCTACTAGCCAATCAGACGTATGGTGAAGGTGGGACTTGGATCTCTGCTAAGGTTGAACTATACTGGAAAAAAAAAAACATCACGAATATTTGACATTTAGCTAGGGCTGGGCGGTATGACCTCAAATTCATATCACGGTATAAATTGAATCCATTCACGGTAACTGTATATATCGCTATAGAAAATTATCATAAAAAGCAAAGATAATGTCATTTCACAGCCTTTTTTTTTGCAGAAAACTGTAATCATAATCAAACCCAGCATTTTTGCTGTAGTGAAAATGAACATAACTGAAGTAAAAAAGATTTTTTTATATAAATTGCAAAACAGTTTCGACCACAAACAAATACATTTCTCAAATTTTCAACAATATCAAAATAAAGTGGATGTTATAACCAGTACTTCAAGTAAAATTAGTCATTTAGACATAAAAAATTCAATGTTGCATAAAATGTTAGTGTGACAGGACCTCAAGGGGCTTAAGTGTGCGCATATAGTCATAAAACAATTTCAGATAACTAGAATGTGTGTGGTGAAGCCAAATAAATGTAACATCTGCCTGCCATACAATGAGCTTCTGCCTGTTGAACTGATCAGCTGCACGCTCATCTTCATCATCAGAGCAGAAGATAACTGTTACATTAGCAAGATGGATTTATGACTGAACGAACGTTCACGTCTTTTTTAATCATCTCTGTAGGTAACCATACATAAAAAAACAAGTTGTTTTTTTTTCTCCGACAACTTGAATGTGAAAACACTACAGTTGTTAAAGCTTTGCTCTGCACGACGTGCTGCGGGAGAGCCGGGGACATGATCCCGATGTCACTTTTCTACAACGGGAGGGGGAAATTTGAGGATTTATTCTCTGTATACGTGTTTTAAAACGCTAGAATTTCTTTATTAAATTTCAAACTCCTTCTCAGTTGTCTCTGCACTCGCAGCCCTGTTGACACAGGTGCGATGYCGTAACTGACGACAGGACGGTAGAGGGTAAATTTCTACTGTAGGCCAACTTCATACCATTTCTACTGTCTACCGCATATGCTGCGCTGCCCTACATTTAGCCAATAATAATTAATAGATGACTATGGCCAACGTGGCTTTGGTCCTCATTTTGTGGCTTTACTCATACTCTGGTTTATGTCTCGACAAAACTTAGATTCAAATCCAGCAGGAAGAAATGCTGAAAAAAGAAGTTCAGGATCAAGATTGTTTTCCACTCTCAGCCCCGTGACTGTAACTGTCACAAAGTTTGATTGGAAAAAATAATTACCGGTATCTCCTAAATTTCAGGAGCAGTAAAGATTGATAATTAAAATAAAGAAAAAGTTAATTTTATTGAAAAACGTTTTGACAAACGGTCAACAGACCAACCAGGATATATTTACTTAAAGGGGCATTACAACTAACACTGCTTGTGATTTAAATCTACTGGTTTAATGCTCCTTTGCTTTGACGCTCCTCATTTGAAGAAGCTTCTGCTGAACCTGAAGAGCTGCTGAAGAGCAGGGAAACATCTAAAACATGCAGGATGGTGGCCCTCAAGAACCAGGATTCGACCCCACTGTTTTAATCATTTGCTAATGGTCATATCCTATAATAATGAAAACATACAGTCCAGTCGATCCGTCTACTTTGACACACTTTACCAGTCCTGACCTATTTTCTTCTTTTTGTGTCCTCTCTTCCCACCCCTCGCGATGCTTCTCTCTCCTCCAGACCCCCTACATGCCTACCTGGGTCTGTGCGGTCTGTCTCTGATCGGAGAGCCCAGTCTGCAGAAAGTCCACCCGGCTCTGAACATCACTCAGAGAGCCTTTCAGCACCTCCAGCAGCTGCAGCAGACGTGGAGGGAGAACACTGGCAGCTGTGGCGGACGGCACTGACAGCAGGATGATTTAAATCTGAACAGGTTCAGTAATCTGGATCAGCTGTCAGTCAGAAGTGACTCGACGCGTGCTTCTTAAAGACATCCGGCTTCTCAAAAGGCTTTGCTTTAGAGAACCTTGCAAAGGTTTAAACTTTAGAGACCTTATTTGAAACTCATCTAAAGCCACTTGTTGTTGTTGTTGTTGTTGAGCAATATTGCATATGCCACACCTCTTTGCTGCCTTGGTTACTGATATATTTTTAAAGCACACTTTTGTTTGTTTGCAGAACACAAAATGATTTCCCCTTCTCTACAATATTATAGAAAATCTGCTCTTTATTTTTATTTTTATTTTTTTCCTTAAAACATAAAATCTGCACCAATTTTAAGCCTGGAGCTCCTCATTCTAAGATCATCTCAGCAGGGACAGTGTCTCTAAGCTTCTCACTGCTACATCCTCTAGTTTCACCACTGCAGGCCTTTTATTTAAAGATCAAAAGATTTAAATAATAATGGAGTTGCTTGAGTGAAAATAGGAAAAAAAAACATCTGAAACTACCTCAAGGGGAAAATCTATATCTTGTTTAAAAGGATTTTAAACTAGATTTAGCCAAAACTTTCATTTCAGATTTCCTAAACTGTTCTTTCCTCCTTTTCCTTAATTCTAAAAAAAAGTATTTGTTCTCTTTTGTGGAATTTGCAGAAAGTTGGGAATCTGAAACACATTTAAGCTGCAGTATTTGAACCTGCAACGTCTGAACTGCACTCATTTTAATTTGGTTTTTAGTCTCTGTACGGTTGTAGCCAGCTGTGAATCAAAAATAGACAACGGCATCACAACCAGAGGAAACATTTTCCTTTTGAACTTCTGTGATTCATTCTTTTCAGCGCAACAAGGATGTAGAGTGGGACAATGAACAATGAGCTCAGGTGTTCAGCAAACAGAAACGTATGGTCAGGAACACTCGARCGAGGTTTTTCTGTCATCCGATTAACCATCTACATTGATGGTGGCAGCCATTTAAAACATTTAATATATATACAAATATTTTTTAAGCTTTTTTTTCTTGGTGATTTTGGAAAAGAGCTTCAGCTAATCCGGTCAAACTGCCTGCACCTCTTGCCTTCACCCCAGCTGTCCTAACTCAGAGCAAAGCAACATTTCTGGCTTTCAGACCCTGCTGCACCCCAGTCTGAATTCACTTCTCTCTCATAATGAGGCCACAGCACAAGCAAACAACTGAGCCCCGAGATGACATGCGAGGACGAGACAGTCTCGAAGCAAAGCAGAAACATGTGGAAAAACAGGCGGCTTGTCTGCTTCATTGTACCTGCAGGAGTATAGAAAACCAAACTAAACCTCTGGCTTTGTGTTCTGCTTCTGCCAAACTCTGATRTTTTTCATATGTGGAAGGACAGAGGAAAGGAGAGAACATGGGAGGAGAGGGGGATAAATAAATAATCGGAGCCATCTATTATTAAAAGTAAACTGTCGGGGACTGGATCCCCCTCCCTCTCTGAGTCCAGACCCGGAGCCCAGCTTTGATGCAAAAACTGCAGTTTTTTTTTTTAAAAAGCAGTATATTCTGTTTTATTTTACCGCTTAGGCCTGAAACCTGCTTTGCAACATTTACTTTATAACTGTTTTTCTTAAATACTGTTCGTGTGTATATATTTGCTTATAAAAAGGGAAACAAAGCAGCTGCTGAMTTGAATCTCAAACTTGCATAATATTATTAATTCAGTTTTGAGCTTGCTTTTGTTTGCATTATATATGATTTAACATTTTCTTATTAGTGAGTCGTTGCYTCTTCATATGCCCCAGTTTTTGTTTTTATTTTTTTTATTCACATGGATTCATTTGCCAGCTTGCCTCCATAGCGTGCCTCYTGTCGTGTTGTTTAAGTTGCTTCTCTTCAAAGGTTTTTGTTGTAGACTTAGTTTATCTAAAGTGGAAGAAAGCTTGTATGTATTTTGGACCTTCACATCTGCGTTTTGACAAACGTTTCATGTTTCCTTTCAGTGTTAAACTTGTTGGCATGATCAGATTAATCTGATCAGGAGGGATTAATTTACTGAGATTGAACCCAGGAATGCTTAAGGATTAAAAAAATAATAATAATAATGCATGAATCTGTCACTTCTGTCGTTTTCATCTACCGRTTCCATCTCATGATTCTTTTCTTTAACTGAAATCATGTTACTGCAGAATGTGGAGACGACAGCTTTGTGTTTCAGAGACAGCTGCTGCACTAGGAGTTGTGAACGGATTCTAAAATACACACAGCCAAAATATCCCACATGCAGTCGATCATGAGAGCTTGTCCTGTCATGAGGCACTGCTATACATAATGTATCGAAATGATGTAACAAACTGTAACGGAATTTATTTTTTCTATGCTTTTTAGGATTCAGTGTAAAAAAAAATTGTAAATGAATATAAATAGGTGACTTCTGTTGTGAAAGTGCCGAAGAACAGGAAGCGTATGATGGTCAGAGGACGTAAATAAGCAGATGTTTGTGAGTGTGTGATGCGTTTTTAGTGCTTCAGTTTTGGTTTTGGATAGAGTTATGTTGATTCGAGCTCGGCACGCAAAACTGTATGTATGATAAATAAAACCTCTAACTTTTACAGCAGCTTGGTTTCTGTGGCTTTTTGTGTTTGTCACAAAGATCGAGAAAAGGAAAACTTTTTTTTGTGAAATCTGCTAAAGCAAAATGTATTTCTTCAGTTCATATCACTCCTGAAGAAGTCCTGCTGTGTCTTGGACATATCAGCAGATAGATTAGCTTAATGGTTAAACTGAAATATGACTTCAGAAATCTTACAAATAAGTGTCCTGATGCATCTCAGTAATCCAGGTAAAAAATCAAAAAGAAAAAAAAAAGTATAGGTCTTCTGGACGGGTTCTTCTCTAATGAAACGTTTCGTCTCTCCTCCAAGAGACTTCTTCAGTCTGAGAGTTTCAGGCAAAATTCAGGCTTTTAAGCKCTGCCTCCATGTGACTGATACTCACATCACATGGCTATCGTTGACACCTAATTAACACCTATTGTTAACAGGGGATGGAGTGAWACTGGCAATAGCAGCACTGTAGGAGGGGGACAACTGAAAACGGAGGCCTCCACCTCTGTTTAATGATGGATTGATTATGAAGAAAGACCGTCCATCATTAAACAGAGGTGGAGGCCTCCGTTTTCAGTTGTCCCCCTCCTACAGCGCTGCTATTGCCAGTATCACTCCACCCCCTGTTAACAATAGGTGTTAATTAGTTGTCAACGATAGCCATGTGATGTGAGTATCAGTCACATGAAGGCAGGGCTCAAAAGCCTGAATTTTGCCTGAAACTCTCAGACTGAAGAAGTCTCTTGGAGGAGAGACAAAACGTTTCATTAGAGAAGAACCCATCCAGAAGACCTACACAATTTATTTCTTTCTTACAAATAAGTAATTGGTTTTATTCAGCCTTCTTTAAATTTGTGGCAAAAAAAAAAACGCATCAATATGATTTTTTTCTTCTCCCAGTCTTCACACACAAAGCCATTGAGTGTGCAAAACCAAAATAAACTGGGTTTTTATATTTGGAAAACTAGTAACATAATTAGAAATGAAGTAAGGAGTGATTTGATCCTAACTTTTTTTTTAAAAATAATGATCATCTTCAGGTCAGACAACAGCTCTGTTCCTGCTCCTTTCTGAATTCAGGTTTTACCACAGAGGTTTCTCAAATGAAAGACAGAGCATGTGGTTTAGTGACTCAACTGTTGTTTTATTTTTCTATTTTTAAACACGAAGATGACAATTTTCCTCATTTGCCTCATTTTCCTGCGTTGTGCTCCTCTTTCTTTAGTAGGTCAGTGACTAAGACCTAATTAAAAGGCGGTGGAGGAGGGGGAATTTCACTGAACACACATGGAAGCGCACACACAATCTATTCCCACCTGGGAGCTGCACGGCCTCGTCACAGACTACAGTTGGCACGGCCGCTGTAATCTGAGCCACACAAATGGAACAGGCTGCAATCTGGATGTTTAGTTTATTATTAACCCCTCGTCACACATTTTGGGCAATTCAAAAAAAGGGTTTAGATAACTTTTCTTACATATAACTTACTTTATACCAACAAAACATACTGTATATTTGGTTTGGTCACATCTGATGTACTCCAGATGCCATAATCTGCTTTTTTATGACGTTTTCTCCATGGACAAAGACCTGAGAACTTGATGATGTTCTGATGTCTTCATCCTGATCAAAGCTATTTCTATCCTGTTTAAATGCAGCCCATTAATATTAATTCATGTCATGTTGGATCATGTGTTTTAATAACCCATAGGCACCACTGTGCTCTCTGTGGTTATTTAACTCAAAGTCACTCCACACTGTAAAACATGTCAATCAATGTGACATTAATTATTCAGGGAGCACTCTGCTTTATGTGGCTTTTTATGGGACAATTAAAAATCATCGCCCTTTATATTACATATGAGCACTGGGACATTAAAAAAACTCGGCAGATAAAATCTATAACAAATTCATAATTCTTGAACATTAAATAACTGATGAAGAGGGTGAATTATTTTCCTTCAATGTGGATCATGTAACATTTCAGTTCTCATTGAGTATCACTGCAGCTTTATTAAGACCTCAGTTTTTCATTTTTGACTCTTCCAGATCTTTTCTTTTTATCCTCTTATGATACAAGAGCTTGTGTTCCCTCTGGACCGTTTGCACTGCATATATGATGAGTCCTAATTAGCTCATTTCCCACCACACTGAAGGAAAGTGGTTGTACAAGTGAACCCTCTGATCCTTCATTTTATTTGCATTTTTAAACTCCAAAAACCCGACTGCTGTGAACATAAATACATGTGTTGTTTCTTGTGATATGTGTTGAATTACTGCATATTAATCTGTTAAAGGTATTTAGACAGTTTTGTTGCTTTAGGCATGCCTAAATATTTTATGTACATTAGATTAGAAACATATTCAGTCCTAACTGTTGCATCTTCACGTCCAGACAAAAAAATAAATTAGACAAAAAAGTAAAAGTTAGAAGTCCATATACAGTATGCTGCAGAACATGGTTTAGCGTTGTCTGGCTGAACTATTCAAGGCTTTCCTTAAAAACATATCATAGCAACGTATGTTGTTTGAGAACCTGCCCATGCCAGAGGCACTAATGCACCCACATACCATCAGAGAGGCATGTTTTTCATCCCTCTCTTCTAGGGTGTTTGTGGTTTATGTTCACATTTTGATTATTGATCACAGAGCAGTTTTTTTACCTGCTGAAAATAACGGACATTGACTTTCAACCTTGTCTTTTGAGGTTTTTTCCTGATTCTTGCATGCTTTTATATTGAAATGCCTTAAATGTTTTGTTGAGGAACATTATTCTGAAATTCTTCCACTCTTTTTAGACGCATCTTTTTGCCGACTGGGGAACCTCTGTCCATCTTTCTGAGAGATTCGGTCTCCTTAAAATTATCTTTTTACAGTATATCCAGTCCTCTTAATTAACCCAATTAGTTGAAAAATGCTCCTTAAGTTGTTTCTTACTCATACTTTTTCTGGGTTCAAAGTTGCCTTGTCTGTTCAAAAGGTTATCAACTAAATGATTTTTTTTTTTGTGTTCCACTGTACATTTGGGTTTATGAAATATTTGTGTTCCACTGTACATTTGGGTTTATGAAATATGTAAGTTGTTTTTATATTTTTACACATTTACACATGCTTATTTTTTTTAAATTGGAGTTGTGCATTTGGAGCAAACAAAAGAATTAAAAATGTACTCCTCTTTGTTTCATATTTATTCCCCGAGATGTGACCTTTTAAAGAAAGATCTTAAACCATGTTTGCTCCACTGATGTCAGATCACGTCAGCGATTCCATTTGGAGAAGATTAATTTGGTCATGCTCCGTTTGCTTTGTGTCCGTTTGTCTCTCTCTTTTTTTTTTTTCCACGCGCTCAACAGGGTGGACAGACCATGAAGCCATGGAGACCATCTGCTGACGCGGAACAAGTGGCATTGCCAGAAAAAAAAAAAAAAAAAAAAGATTAGAAATGCGAACTTAATCTGGGTTATAGCTGCCGCCTCACATTCCAGGCCGACACCGCTTCCTAAAAAAATCATAATAAATAAATAAAAAACACACCAGAACAAAGAGTTGGCGTGCACAGAAATGGGCACCTATGAGCMCATGCCATGCGTAAAACTTGACCTGATGGCACCAATAGAGTAAAGACCTCCTTAGTCCCATTTTATAGTCTTAAGAATGGGATCATTCTGATTATTTTTAGCCTGATGATGGATAAAACAGGAGGTTTTCTCTCAGGGGGGTGGGCTGGGAACAGATGACGGATACAAAGAGCTCTGTGAGCRGAGACGTCTCCGCTGAGGGACACGGTACAGTGCTGTGGGTAGAAACGTGAGGGCGGGGTTTTCCCCTCCAACATGAAGCTGACTAAAATAAATCAGCAGCGGGCGCGTGGACTGGAGCTTCTCCTGACAGCAAAAATAAGCTTCTAGAGGAAGGGAGGGAGGAGAGAGGGATGGATGCGATCCGCGGAGCAGCTCCTGTTTCTTGATGTCGTCTCACCTTCCACCCTGAAGACGCAGCTCATTTCCTCCCCTTCAACGCAGCAGCAGCAGCTGATGGTGGCTCTGCTCTCCTCTCATCGCATTTAAACATTTTTATTTTTTCAGAGTCAGAGCCTGTTTGCATCTGCATCTTCGTCATCATCATCATCATCTTCTGCAGCCATGTCAGACTCTGAGGACATCACGGAGTTCGGCGTCATCGTGGAGCGGATCGAGCGGGGCGAGGTGGGTCTCATCCTCCGGATGAGCTGTGGTCCTCCTCCTGACAGCAGCGGGCTGTCTGTCAGAGAGCAGCCGGCAGCAGTGGCGCGAGGCCGGGCTGCGGGGCTGACCGGAGCCGGGGAGTGGTGCTCACACTCTCGTACACACACACGCTTCTTTTTTAGTCTATGCTGTATAAATATAAGCTTCTGTGTTATAGGATAGGCTTATTTTTTTTAAATCTAATTTTCTATTTTCACAGAGTAAAATTAACATTATGGGTTTGGGTGTGTTTGCTGCAGACAGATCAAATCACACTCTACTGTCACTATGTGGGCCACTTTGTGTGCAGAGACAGAGCAGTTCTGATGTGTGTCTGTGTTTCTATATATGGATAACTTCAAATTGCCAGAATGTGGTGATATGTTATCTCTCCAAGTTGGCACAAGCCATGCATGCTTGGAGCTGTGAGGGAGTGGGAATGAGCAGAACGAAGGCAACTGGTTCAGTGCAGCCATATTTGGTGAAATCAATCACTATTTGGTGTTGAGATGAACTTGTGACCCATGCAGGGTGTAACCAACCAGTCTGTCTTATGGTGACTGCTGCACACAGGCACCAGTTAACTGCAGTATAAGTGGGTGTTGCAGTCTTTGTATTCAACACAGTCATGCTTTTTGTTCTAACAATCATAATTTTTATATGTGCTTAAAAACATGAACAGATAGCCTACACCAACCCAAGTTATAATTATTTATTAGCAGGTGCGCTCATAAGGGTGCCCCATTTGGGGGGCAAAAAAATGCCCCCCAGAAAGTAGTTGTTAACCTTGCTGTAAAGGCTATTGTTTTGTTCTGTATGTTTTATAATGAAATTTAAAATGTTTTCATATTCAGTGTTTTTATTTATTTGTAGTTATGGGGCAGGACATGGGGCTGCATTCATCAGCAGATATTGTCCTGTCTGCAGTGATGGGAACTGCATGGCTCTAAAGGAGCTTTTCAGCACAGGTGGTCAGAGTAGAGATATTTTTGTAAAAACAAAAACTCCATTGGTGAGACTAAATTTTGTAGATTGATTATCAGTCAGCAGCTTGGGGAAGTCAGACCTGATGAAACAAAAAAAAAAAAAAAAAAAAAAAAAAAAAAAAAAAAAAAAACTAAAGATGAATGGGAAATAACAGGGCATTTTCCTCTTTTTTCTGTATTAATAGCTTCTTAGATCACTCACAAGGAGATCTTATTTGGCTAATTATGTGACTTCTGAATGTAATGATTGGATCTTTAATTGGGGTTAATCAGCAGTTTTAGTACATAATTGCAGACACACTGAATTAGAATCTTAATATGATAGATTAGATTTTTAATATAAACGTCATTGGGACTAATTATATTTCTATTATAGATTTTTAATATAAACGTCATAGGGACTAATTATATTTCTATTACTTTTGATGTAAAATAAAAGACAATCAGAGTTGTGGTGGTATGATTATATGCTACAACGGTCTGCCATACATCCTGCTTCCTGCACTGACCGCTGTTGTTGCTGATTCACGCGCTGCCTCCCTCCCTCCCTCCGCTGCGTCACTSTATTTAAATTCCCCCCTCTGGTGCCGTTGCTGTCGGCATCTTCACGTCGCATGTGTGCAAGTTTGCTTGGACTTTTACCGTGGTCCTTTTTGTTTTGTTTTTTGTACTTTTAACTCTGACTGACATCCCGCCTCTTCTCCCTAATCACGAACACTGCAGAGATGTGGCGTAACAACACTAATGTTGCGGTAAGTCGGAGGGAAGTGTGCGGACGGTTGATTCGTTTCGACTCGTCATTGTCTGAAAACAGTGGCTCCTCTGCGTGGCGGAGGTCGTCCACTCATTGTTGTCTTTAGTCTCTAGGTTCGTGGTTTGGGATGGTATTTGCTAGCGGACGGCGGCATTTGTTTGGTAATTTAAACATTTTTTTGTACTCTCGTGTTTATTGGACTTTTGAAGCAGCTGGGCTGAGTTTCAGGGAAGTTTCCCCACCTGGATTAAAAGACTCATCGGTTGCTGTCCATGAGAAGATGGGCTGTTATTGCCCTTTTTAAAATGTCAACTTCTCATCTTTTGTGTGTTCAAACGTGAGCTTCTCGTTTTTCTATATTTAGTCAGGGTTAATCCTGTCTTATGTAATGCAATCAGAAACATGATGGGAAAGACTACGTGGTGGTTTGCTGTCTGTACCTACTGGTGTGTGTTGGTGTGAATTTGAAGGTATACAGGTAAAATAAAGCCAGTATCTGTTTCCAGTGCTTGCCACTTAAAACCTCATTGATGCAGCYWCATGTTGTTTATGTTGCTCAAKTTGCAGATGGAGAGCAAATAGCATKTTTTCCTTCAACACACTAATGACTTTAGTAGCTAGGCTACTGTGAAAGCATTACTCATACTACTTCTCTATTCTGCATCTAAGGAGCCAGACTTTATTAAAATATTTTGGTTTGGACCCTTCAGTCTTAGGCTTCCTGAAAGTCTTTCAAAAATATTTTTTCCTTTTAGTTGTTTTCACATTCATTTTCAGTTCAATCTGACAATTGCAGCATATTGCACAAGTGTACTTAAAATAAAAAGATGCAAAAAGGAAAAGCTTAAAAAAATTGAAGTGGAGAAGGTTTTTAAGAAATTGGGAGGTTTTAATAAATTCAATTTAGTGCAAACTTGTTGATGGTTTTTCAGTAACGGTGCCTAAAAGATATATATTTTTAAAAGCTATATTGCCACAGTATGGGATCGTCCCCTGAGTTTAGGAGCCTGTTTTTATACCTCAAGCATTCATAGGTTAAAGTTAGTGGTTTAATAAAACAATACATTCTCTTAAAGTCAGGTYCATGGACTAAAAAAATGTCAAACGCAAAGTTCAAAGAAGAACTTTGAAAAACTTTCAGAAAACATAAAGGCCACTTTAAAAGTAAAAAAAAAAWGAGGAGCGACTCTGTACAGTTCTTTATTCTTCGTTTGTAAACCATCTTTATTGTGAAATGACAGGCTTGTGAGGGGAGAAAAAAATCAGAATGACAAAAGACCCTTTAGAAATGCTACATATATTTTTTTAACAGTCATGTCTCGTCATGTTCAGGTCCCCATCAAGAACATCGAGCGGGAACTGATCTGCCCGATATGRAAGGAGCTCTTCACCCACCCTCTGATCCTGCCCTGCCAGCACAGCGTCTGTCACAAATGTGTCAAAGAGCTGCTGATGCTGAACCACGACGACTCGTTCGACGCCGGTTCGGAGTGCTCCATGCCCGGCAGCCCCAGGTCCAGGGTGCCGTCCCCGTCCTTGGAGAGACTGGACAGGCTTGTGAGATCAGGTGGGTGTCRSGGGGTAAGAAAGTAAAACGACTGAATGGAATTGTTGGGTTCTGTGCAGAAAGAAAATTGTATCCGATTAGAGTGGGGATCTCACATTTCAATTGAAACTTATGTATGTTTAGACATTAATGGAAGCTGTTGGACAGATTGTGGATGGAGCTGATGGGTCAGACCTCATCGAAATGCCWCCACCAAATCCATCTCAGTCCTTATTGAGGGCTTCCATGGAAGGCGGAKTGATTTTTAGATCAGCTGTGTCGACTTCCTGTTTGAATATCTTCCTCTTATTTCTTTCCGCTTCAGCTTTCGGTTTTGCAGGCTTCTCATTCAGCGGGTGTTAAACGCTGGAACTTATTTACGTCTACAGAAATAAAGTATTTTAGTTTGCAAACAAAAAAAAAGACTTGCATACATTTGATTTGCAAGGACAGTAATGGTGCTGAAAAGAAGCTCTTGCAGCAATAAACAAATCTTCAGCCAATGCAAATGAGAGAATGGGCTTTGAAAAGTTGGCTTGGAGGGGGAAAATAGGCCAAGTATTGTGTGTGTGTGTGTGTGTGTGGGTGGGTGGGTATTAGTGTGGTGCAGACACTGCCCCTCCTCCTGTTCTCGTCCCAAATAAACAATGACGAGCAAAAGTAAAATTTAAAATAATTTTAGCGCTCAGCCGTAACCCTCAGTCAGCACTTCTTTTCATCCCGTCTGCAGAGAAACTTGATGGGCTTTAGTTGTGTCAACATTAAGTTGAGGGGAAAAAAAGGAATCCAAAACAACTGTTGACAAGATCTCTGAAGCTCTAATTATCTTTACTGTCTGCTTTAAATGGCCTCGAGGCATCGAACATCCCCGTCAGTCACAGAAGAGCTTTGCATTTGTATAAAAATGTTTTGGGAACATAAAATAATTATCATTTTTCAACCCACCTTTAATCTGATTTACAGRCGTGTGTTGCACAACACACGAGACAGCTCAGCACATCTGTAAGCTCATTTGCAGGATTTTAAACTCTTAAAAACCAAACCGAGCAGGGAGGTAATGGGGGACATCTAGCTTTAAAAACACAGTGTTTAAGTTCACAGCTGCGACTCGTGGCACTGCTGACATCAGGTTTGGGCGAGTCAAAGTCTAAGCCTTGAAAACATCATTCCGGGACACAAAAAGCAGCCTTTTCTGCCTTCTGAAAGCTTCGGGTTGTTTTCATCCTGTTTGCACTTTGGACCGCCTTTTCCCGAGAGAACCAGAGCAGTCCGACTTCCACACAAAATATTAAACCAAAATTTGAACTTGTATACGTTTTTTATTTTTGCCACACAATGCAGTTCACACAGAAACAAGTAGCTTCTCAGTWATTGGCTTTAGAATTTGGAAACTAAAACCAGAGTTGAGAAATAAACTGAATTTTTTTTTAACCAAATGTAATCTACTGTACATCCTGTAATTTCTTCTGTTATATCACTGAATAAAATAGTACAATGGGACAGTTGTTTTGATCCAAGATTGCTAATTTGATTACTGTGTAAATGTAATTTGACTTCTGAAAGTGCTTTTCCAAAATGTTGAGAAAGTGTTTGTTCAGTGACAAAAATACATACTGAAAAGCTAACATCTTACGTGTCTTTGTTTTCTGGGTTTCATGGATGGTTCGTTATTATGCAAATGAAATTATGGATGCATTAGTGAGTTCTTTCACATTAATGCCAAAGCACCGAGCTTTTTTTCATATAAAACTAAAGTTTGGTTTTCTGAGGTTTCTATTAAACTGGATGCCACGTTGCCGAGAACGAACGAACACTGAGAATCTGAATCAAAACGCCCGAAGCAACAAAACTCTCTGGAGTACAGTGAGGTGAACAGCTTTTTTGTGAGTTATTCAGCTTTGGTGTAAAAACCCCATTGAGTCTCTGCTCTCCAACACAAACTCCCTCATTCAGAGTTTGCTTGAATGAGATCTTTCTTCACYGACAGAACTCCATCTGTTGATGCAGGAAATTAATGAAATCCTGCTTTTGAGAAACCAAAGCTCACGTCTCGCTGACGGAGGGAATCGTTTTGAGTAGTTTTTATATAATATTGTTTCCTCTTAAGTGCATTTGTTTTAATCCTGGAGCTTGTGAAATTTGTTCTGGGATTACTTGGTGAAGTTATTCCTGTCTTAAATGGATTTAATCTGCAGATTAGGAATCTCAATCCCTGTGTTGAGACATTTTTTTGGTGAACTTTTAAGTACATAATTAACACCAACGAGTTTGTTGTTCTGCTGCTTCCACTACAGGGAGATCAGATAACCTGTAGTCATAGAGATGCGACCTGCCGGGAAGGAATGAACGAGGGATTAGATGAAGAGACGGAGAGAAAGAAGACTTAAGCCAACATTTATCAGCGTGCAGCTTGAATCAGCTTTGTTGTAATGAGAAGGAGAACGTGTTAACCAAACTTTGTCTGCATTCTTTCTCAGCTTTGTATTTTATGTCTTAATTCCTAAGGCTTGATAAATTAAAAAAAAAGACGTTAAAATTCTGAGCACAAGACAAAATTAGACTTGTTTCCAGTTACTGTCAGACTGACWGCTTGTTTACCAGTTATTGCAAATGAAGTTTTAGAGTTTGTAAAATCTAGCTTTGGTATTTGCTATATTTAGCTGATCTGTTCCCTAATGTAATGCTACTTTTATTTAATTTTAAAAAATCTAGAGTCTCTACCCAAAACTGTCCACAAAAACTAAAGTGGAAGAATAATAGTTAACATTTTTGTATTGACCTAAAGCTTTTCTGTCTGAACTCTTAACTATCTCTTGGTGTTTGTTGTGTGGCCATTTTGTGAGTATGTTGGATTAAAAAAATAGATTCCAGCAATATAAATTCCACTGAAGTCCTGGAGGATGCTTAAACTTTAGAGGCACAAAAATGTAAACTTGGCACTGATAATAAAATGCAAACCCTAAATACTCACCTTGTATAGATGTTTAAAATGCTCATGTTTTTTTCTTTTTTAAACACACTTGTCTTTTTTTTTTCTTAAGTTTGCTTTTGGTCTGCAGTGTAACAATGTTAAAGGCTGGATTCACTCATCACTTCACATGTATGGTTTCATTTTTTTTCCTTGTTGGTCTCATCTCACCTCTCTGTCCATTGCTTGCAGCCACAGTGGGAAGGTCGTTTGGAAGTCGAGGTAGACGGGGGCTTCGTGTTTTGAATAGCTATAGTAGTGAGTACAGTGTTACTATAGAACCCCCTGTGAAACCCTAGTTTGGTTCTACCTTTTTTTCCCCTACAAATTCTGCATCAACACGATCGATACAACCAAACAAACTCACCAAGTTTGGAATGAATGGCAAGGTTTCTAATGATAAAGTAGACTAGGCAGTTACCACCCCTATAAAATTACTGTCCTCCCTATTGAAGTAGATTCACCAYCTCTTGTTTGCAAAAGTAGCCTAAATATAAAAATTAAGGGCACCAATTTGCTTAATTATTGGAGATTAATTATCGGCCAATACTTGCACYAGAAGCCATTTTATCTACCTCTGCAAACGTCCGCAATCAGCCACTGTCCCCTTTGCTCTTCTGTGAGCACTCATGTCCAGTTAAACAAATTTATATTGTTTTAAGGGTATTGTTTCATCTTTTACTATAAAATAAGATTGGAACATTGAAGGTGTTTTATGGTCTTATAACACCTGACCGTGTCAAGTTGTAAAAAATCAGTATTGGCCAAAATCGGAATTGGCAGGTCAGGCTTTATTTAAAGATCGTAATTGACCAGAAAGCTGCAGTCGATGCACCCCTAATGAACTGAATTTCTGTAGAGTTTCTGTATGCCACCCCAAGATCATCTGCACCACCCCAACTGACCAACCCTTAGACAACACCCAGGAGGTGCATCTGAAAGTAGATTCAATTATGAGCACTAAATTTAGGACTCTTAAAAATGTCCATTGACCATAAAATCAGTTTTCACAAAGAAACCAGTCCTCTACATGAAGACGTGGGTCTGTGCCCACTGCCAAAAGAATACAAAGAACCAAAATCGGTGTGGAAGTTCCCTTGGAGCTGGATCGAAACAGGAATGCGTGTTCAGCGAGTTCGCCGGCTAAACTTTTTTATTAACTTTATAAATCATGGTGGCAAGTGGAGCAGGTTTATAGAGATGGATAACTGTAGGGTTCTGCTGTTTCCAAGTTGAACAGAGGATAAAAAACAACCTTTATGTTTGGGCTTGCAAGGATTTATAAGTGTTTTATAGACTGAAATTTGTTTGCCTTTAGGCTACTTTACTCGATCTTATTTATTTTTTATTTTTTGGTGGGGCGGAAACAATTATCAGGAGTTATTTTAGTTTAACTTGTAATTATTTTCTGCGTAATGATTTAAGAAGGCTCAGATTAATAAAGCCAGACTGAATACTAACTTTGACCGAATCTAAGGATGTAGTTCAAATTTCTTTGATGTTGAAAGTATAGAAAATATTTCTATAGCTTTAAATGATAATAAAAATGTTAATGCACTGCTGCTACTTTTTAGGAAATGCTTTTGGCCTGAAGATCTGTGCCAAGGAGCACAACAACACAATAAGCTCGAGCTCTGCAGTGATTTTTCATTTTCAGCCATCCAACTCTGCAGAGCCACAAATTGATAAACATCCATACACACTTTGCTGCGGTCATGGCCTGACTTCAGCTTATTGACTCAGATTTTCTGTGCTAACTTGAGTTTGTGTATGCAAGAAACACTTTTGCACCAGTTGGTTGTGCAAAACGGAAAATCACTCATCTTTTTTTAAAGCTGGTTTTAAAACCTGCAAACTTCCTAAAACAATTCGCCTTTCACCTAAAGTTTAAAACAAGATTTTTACCCTCATCACCGTCATCAGAGATGCATCTATTATCAATTACAATCTGGTAGGATAAGCTTTTAAGAGGCAGGAGTTCAGTTTCTTCTAATTTTCCACCTTTTTTAGTGAACTTTCTCTTCACCATCCCTATTTCACCTGGCATGCACGTGGCTCAGTACATCGTTACGTTTGCTGCTCTGTCACAGCTTTTCCTTCAGCTGCACCTTGTTTGCAGAAGTGCTATTTGAAGTAGTCTCCTTGTGTGTGTTTTTTTTACCTGAGGAGTGTTTGATTTAATTTTCAGGTCCTCGGAAACGGAGTGGAAATACCGGCTTGCAAACTGAGATAAATCCAGCACTCCTCGCTTCCCCTGTCCCCCAAAAACGTGAAGCTCACACTTTTAATTTTTGTGTGAAATGACTTTTCAGTTTGCTGGCTTTAAGTGTGTTTTTTAAATGTGTTAAAGACTGTTTGTGACGTGATTTTTGTGCTGAAGTTGCTTTTTGTTTCCACCTCATGTTGATGTGTTGCTGCCTTGTTCTGATGCTGCGGCATCAGTTAACAAGATCAGTGTGAAAATCTCTTGAAAGTGACGTCGCTTCAAGAGACATTATGTTCGAATGCAAAGTGTTGATGCATTGAAATGGATATTTGATTATACTTATTTAAGCATTTGCTTATTTTTTTTGTTTCAGTTCATTTTAATTGCTCAAGTTTCTTTTTATATTGATTTTTCCCAATTTCAAATTTTTTCCGAATTATTTTTTTCTTGTCCAGATCATTATTTGCACTTGAATTAGATTTTACTTCTGTTGTAAATGTTAAATGAATTGAACAATAGGTTTTCTACAAACTCAAAAAAATGCCATCTTCATGACAATCTTGTATCTCATACCTCACTATTGTGCCAGTGCTCTTGGATGGTTTCTCCTTCTGGACTTGGTTTCCCTGAATGACAGTCTCTCTTTGCATTGCCTGTAGTGAGGGTTTTGCTCCAAACAGCCATGCCTCTCTGTTTGAGCAGTTGTCATTGTGGAAATAAGACAGAAATGGAAACTTGCTGAGGTCCTGTTTGCGAAGACATTTTTGCCTTTTAAACTTGGCAAGTCACTACCGGTGATGTAATTTGCCCCAGAATTCGACACAAAGGGGTATTCTATCAAAGGCCCCATTTTGACACTCTCTCAAACAATTTCTTCTTTTCAATTTGACTAAATTGTTGCTTTCATGTCCAAATGAGGCCTCAGACAAGACTGGAAACATGATGACCCGATGGGTATGAATCTTTACCACAGATGAACTTTACTCATTCGTGACCTGTTGCCCTCCTGTTTAGGTTCGATCTCCTCTCCGGGATGGCGCAGGGGGTCGGTGACTCCCCGCATCACCACCATCCCGTGCCCAGGCTGCCAGCACGACATCGACTTGGGCGAACGTGGCATCAGCATGTTGTTCCGCAACTTCACCCTGGAAAATATAGTGGAGCGCTACAGGCAGGCCGCCCGCGCCGCCGTCGCCATCATGTGCAACATCTGTAAACCTCCACAGCAGCAGGAGGCGACGAAGAGCTGCATGGACTGTAAGGCTAGCTACTGCAARGAGTGCTTCAAGCTGCACCACCCATGGGGCACCCCCAAAGCTCAGCATGAATATGTGGGACCCACCACAAACTTTAGACCCAAGGCAAGTAGCGTCAACTAATATTTTAGAAGAATCTAATGTTAATTTTTATTTATTAAAAATTTATTTTTACAGTGATTAACTGAATTTAGAGTTTTTGAAATCTTTGTTTAGCTCACTGCAGACACATTTGACTTCTTAGCATTAAAAATGCTGATTTAGATCTTATTATTTTAAGACGTGGTACACTGAACTGCCTACTTTTTGGTGTTCTTCCTGTTTCACTTCAGCTAATGTTTAGTCCTTGTTGAGTTAAACCAACATGCAGAAATCTGTTCCGTATAACACGACAGCCGAATGCGTGTCTGCATTCTTTGCTCTAATTTTACCTCCTTGTTTTGTAGATGATGTCGCCCGTGTAACTGTATAGTCTGCAGCTGTGTCCAGCACCCYCAAGGACACGTTTCTCCCCTTGATAATGAGGCATGTGTTCGCCCAAATGTTTCAGGTGCTCATGTGTCCGGAGCACGAGATGGAGAAGGTGAACATGTACTGTGAAGTCTGCAGACGACCCGTGTGTCACTTGTGCAAGCTGGGGGGGTCCCACGCCAACCACAAAGTCACTTCTATGAGCAGTGCTTACAAGATCCTGAAGGTAACACAGAGTCTGTGGTTCTTTTGAGAAAAGATAAGTTGGGGAATTGTCCAGGTATCAGCTGATAGAGTATACAATAGTTTTTATCTGAAGTGGTTTGGTTTGTTAGAGTGCAGCACAGTAATGATAAACTTTAATCTAAGCATGCACACAGTGCCACAGTTTACAGTGTCTTAAAGTCATCATGGCTCAGGAAGTAACAACAAGTCTGGAACTTTGTACTATTGATATTTTAACACAGCTGCTTTAAATTTGAATGAGTCATGTTTACCTAAGAAAATCTTTAAATTCAGCCAAAAACTGCAATGTTTGTAGAAACATTTAACCTGATTTTAGAAGCTGTTTGTGTTTAAGATGTTAATGGAAAACTGAAAAGRCATTTAATAGCAGGTGTTTTGTTGTACTGACTGGTCCTTGGATATTTTACTCCTATTGTAATATTGATGCTTGACCTGTATCTGTGTGCCAGACTGTCAGTCCTATRGGAAACTAAATCCTGGGTTTCTGGCCATCAGATTTGTGTTGCCGTGTAGATTTAWTTTTAATCTTTTTGTTCTCAAAATTTATTAATAAAACTTTTTAAATATGGCTAGTGGCAAAAATAAAATGTATGAATAGTAATTAATCTTTGAGGTGCATCAACANAAAAATAAAATGTATGAATAGTAATTAATCTTTGAGGTGCATCAACAAGTCAAAGCCAAATCAGTGAAATTCAGCACTCTTGTGTGTGTGAATACAAACAATGTGCTGCTTAATATTTAATGAGACCATTTTTCCATCTTATTGGTACAGCGTTTATCAGYTGTCCTGAGCGGTCCGGAAAACTGTTGCCAATTCAGCAAAGGTTTAGGTTTCAGTTTTATTTCTGCTGCGTCTGTGGCAGACGTTTTCATTGAMCAAGAACTATTTATAGCTTCAATTTTTAAATGATGTGAAATYTGAAGAAAAATGATGATAAAAGCCAATTTAGAACAGGTTACCCATATGAGAAAGCATAAATAGAACTGCATGAATCCTGTAAAAAAAAAACAACTTAAAATTGAAATTCTTGGGTGTTCAGAACAATTGTTCCTTGAATTGTTTGTGCTGTGTGTTTCCAAACAGGCTTTAACTGTTTGCTGAAAATGCTGCTGATCTCTTTTGTCCTCAGGAGAAGCTGGCCAAGAGTATCCATTACCTCATCAGCAAAGAAGACCAGGTCAGGACTCAGATTACTGAGATCGAACGGCTCATCAATCAGACCGAGGTGAGAGTGCTGACTCATGCTGCTGCAACTCCAAATAAACACCACAAAAGTTTAGCTTCTTCGATTGTATTCATTTTAAGACATCCCYACAAATAACATTTCTTTTTATGTCAAGTCACTGTTAAACTCTTATTTTAGCATGCCCTTTTACCCCATTCATTTTTTTTCTTTTTAAATGTTTCCCCAAACTCAGTTCTTTGAAGATGTCAGTCTTTTCTTAAACCTGTGTAGAAAAAAAGGATTCGTCACCCATGGTAACGCCTCCGGAAATGGTTCATAGCTCTATTAAGCAGCATGAATATGATTAATCTGTGCTATAAAACCTGAGGGTTTTTTGTAAAGCTGTAAATAGAAGTATGACTTTCTAAAAACCAGTCTGTGTGGCCACACAATCAACCGTTCTGGGTATGAATTAAAAAAAAAAGGTCGTAAAACAATTTGCAAACCACACAAACCTTGAAATGCAGGGTTTAGCTAGCTTCTCGCACGTCCGTTTCTGCTTCAAAGCCTTTTCTCCTTTTCACTTTGATCATTCTCCTATTCAGGTGCAACATCAAAGTACGTTCAAGTGTTTAAGTGGTATGAAAGCAACGTGGGATGCTCTGTAGTTTTAAATTAACAATAGCCGTTCTCAGCTTCACCTGCAACTCTGCAATAAATATTTATGCTTTTTTTTTGTTCTTTTGAAGTGTATTTGTCTTTATCCCATTTTCTTTATTTTTACTCTTAAAGGAAAATGGGCAGCTAGCGGAGCGTCAGGCCAACGAGCACTTTGAGCGTCTGTTTGAGACTCTTCYAGAAAGAAAATCAGAGATGCTGAGATCCATTGAGCAGTCTCGTAACAGACGCCTGGATCATCTGAAAAGCCAGGTAGGAAATGCCAAACCGGGTCTTATTTCTGTGTGGTCCCCATATTTTTTTTATTTCATTTTGTTTTATTTACTTAGTTTATATGAAACTAGCTTGTAGTTTTCCTACAGTGTACTTTTTTTCTTTCAAACTGAACATGAAATGGCTTCATTTCCACTCAGGATGTTGTTGGCATAATAACTTTTGGGTTGAGAGTAATCAGAATTATACTAATTTTAAAAATGTTTCCTAGGTGGAGGAGTACCAGGGTATGCTGGAGAACAGCGGGCTGGTTGGCTATGCCCAGGAGGTGCTGAAAGAGACCGATCAGTCCTGCTTTGTACAAACAGCAAAGCAGCTTCACGTCAGGTACGCAGCAGATCACTGATCACCTCCTTTGAATAATATGTTGCCAATAAAGTGCTGAACTATTATGGATAACCTGTYCGTAATGTAAAAGTGACCTAGAAGTTCAATCTGAATGGTGAATATCTAATATGTTGCAGGGTTAAAGTGAATAAATTTGMTTTTTATATAACACAGCAACAAAATTTAACTAAATGTTTTGTTGTGGTGTAGCAGTGTTGTCAAACTCTTAGGATGAATTTTCTTTTCATCAGCAGTGTGATTGAGATGGTTGCCAAGCAGCCTAAAAACATTAAAAAAAATACCCTCTTGTGTTAATGAATACCGCATTTGTTGTAGATTTCATAAATTGGCTTTGGTTTGTTTATTTTAGTGTTCATTGTGTGCGTTGGATTATGTGTTGGGGTGACTGGAGTGTGTCAGAAACGGACACGTGCTCACGGGTTACTAAACCCAAGGGCAGTTAAGGAAAGCCATTTGCTGCAGTGTCCAGTCAGAGCTGTGTGTTGGTGTATTTTCTGCTTTAAGCTGACTAATTGAGCTGCATTAGCAGCTTTAAATAATCTGGGAACCTTTTCACTTACGAGAACTCTGCTGTGGCATGTTTGGTTCTCTTGTCAACAATGAGTTTTTGTCCAACTGTCTAACCCAGGAAACAAAACAAAACACTGCCATGTCTTTTAAGYAAGTATTTTTAGATAGATGAGCTTTATTGTCTGTCTCAAAGATGACAGAAAATCATCTTTGACAGGGCTCCATGTTAAAAACATACATTCAAAAATAAGTAAAAAAAAAAGCTATCAGTGACACTAAGTGCTATAATAAAACCCATATCCACACAAAACAACCAAATTTAAAACAGTCCTAAAATGGGGGATGGTGGGGTGGGMGGTGATGTAACTCTGCAGCCTTGTTTAATAGAGTAACTGCAGAAGGGACAAATGATTTTTTAATATATGTTTTTCCTGGACAAGGGAACTTTCTAACSCCTGCCAGAAGGGAGAAGCTGAAAAAGATGGTGAAGAGAATGTGACTGGTCCTCTGTGATCTGAGTGGCTTTCCTGACCACAGAGGCCTTMTACAGCTCAGACTGCGGGCTTTGTACTGAACCAGTGATCTTGCTAGCCTGGTTAACGATGCAGGATAGTTTTTTTTGTTTCATTGTAATGAAACTATAGCAGGTTGAAATACTGAAAATGAGGATGGTTTCGATCAATGACCTGTAGCCCAGTTCCAAAACATTTTTACTGATATGGAATGCCTTTATTTTCCTCAGTAAGTGGAGGCGTTGGTGAGACTTTTTGTAAATGTTGTCGACATGCTTAGAGAAGGAAAGGCTAMTGTCCATTTCTATGCTGAGATATTTAAAACACTCAACCTGCTCCACTGCTTGSTCTTGAATGATCAAGGGCTTAAGGAAAGGAGTCCTCTGCAAAGGTCTGGACCACCTGCTCATTTTAGGGGTTAGTGAATAAAATGTTTTTATTTTAGTTTGTTTTATTCTGATCTGCTTTGTATGTTTTCAGAATCCAGAAAGCCACAGACTCTCTGAAGACCTTCCATCCTGCAGCAGACCCCTGCTTTGATGAGTTTGTGCTCGACACTTCCAAAGAAGAAACGCTGCTTAAAGAAATGTGCTTTGGAGGAGGTACAGTCTCTTATTTTTACATTTTATTTTATTGATGAGCTGTTTGRCCAGATGTGACTCGGATCGTTCATGGTATTTTTGCCTGTTTTTATTTCTGAACAAACAACGCTTATGTACATTGACAGAAATGTCCATATCAGATAAAGACTTGCTGGTTTTAATGATGCCATTGAAAACGTGAGTGCCAGAATAAGCTGTTTGTAATCACCAGCCTGTCACGTGCTCAGCCCTGTGGATTGTGCTGTGCTTAGAGGTCAGAGGTCAGCTGTGGGTTTCTGTTTAGGGCAGGAATCTTCAGATTGTAGGTTTTCATGCTCTTTGAAGCCCATGTCTGATCTGCAGTTCTGCACAGGCTGTTTTTAGTTTTGCTTAGCATGATCAGCAGAGATAAAGTTGATCCAAGTGTCAGAAATAAACACATTGCTCTGTTCTCTGTCTGAATGCGCTGTCATTTTTGTGTACAAGCTAAAACCACTGAATCTAAATAAAGCATTATGCTTGTTGGGTCATAATTCTTTTTTCTGCTTGACAAGATGCAGATATGGCTATAATTTGTTCCACTCTGTTTACCGCAAGCACATTCTTTGACTTGGATTTTCAGATTTTCAGATCTTTAGATTGAATCACTTTGGGTGTAGAATTGTAGAAATATGCTTAATGAAAACTGCAAAGTTAAATTTGGTAAWGAGGTACGAACGACCCAGGGGAATGAAAAAAAAAATGCATTGAGAGCAGGAACAATGTATTTGTTGCACTGTTCAGTGAAAACTTTAACTACCTTTTCTAAACTTCAGATTTTAATTGGTGAATTCAATGTATTCTGGGAGATTGAGATGATCTTATTGTGACTGAGTGATAGTTTTTAACATTTGGTTGAGCTCATATATAACAAGGGAGCYTTTTATGACATGCTGATTGAGAGARGGCGTGCTCCAGAAATGTATTTAGTTCCAAATGGTGCCTGTGTTGACAGTTCCTTCAGTCACAGCTGGACGTGGTGACAGCTGATAGGAGTTTAGGGTCGCCCTCATAACCGAGATCTTTCCGATGCCAATAAAATCTGTAACTTTGAGTGAGAGCTTTTCCCCGATACCAAATGTAGGAAATGAAAAATTTGGAGCTGACGTGCTGCTGATACTGTAGACGGGAGTTGACATACCTCAGCACACATCAGTTATTCCTGAATTGCGGCGACACAACAGATGGTTGTCTCTGACGGTTAGTGACCAAAGCTGAAAGAGGAGGAGGATAGCATGAGTTTGTGCTTCAGGATTTTAGTGGACAGACTGAACCAGTTATTTAAATCAATATCATGATGGATAAAATTTTTTAGTCAAAACTTGAGCATTATTCTGATTTAACACTATATGCATATAAATGGGTTAAAATGTTTCCAAAATTCTTTTTTCCCCTCTGTATGTTTCAATTTATAACTTTTAAGTAAATAACAGAATAATTTTGCTTCTTTAGGCGTTTTTTCCCCCCCCAATGTTTGTTTTTTAAGTTTCATTCTTTTTGAGAGGATGCAATAGTATATATGGCACATTTAGGTGGCAGTGTTATTTATGTGCTCCTTTAATCTAGTCAGCCTGCAGGCCTTTTCTGCACCGACACTCTCACTGTGCTCAGGGAGGGAAAAGATGCAGTGGAAGCGTTTCTGTGCTGCAGTAATTTAACTCCATCTTGGCAGATGATGCAGCAGGAAACAGTCTCGAGAAAAGAATACGACTCTCCTTTTTCTTTTTGTCTGAACATGCATTTTAAATGTTTTCATAGAGTAAATCATATTTGTGTATAAACCTTTCTAAATTGAATTTTCCATAAGGCTTAGTTGTTTTTTTGTTTCCCCAGTTTTGTGTTCATCGTTCACTTAAATGCTGCCAATTATGGGATCATTTGCACTTTTTTATAAAGAAGCTGTAAAGTCTTGCGTTTGAATGCCAGTTAAAAATAATATAGTGTAAGGCAGTGTTTCCCAAAGTTGGGGTCGGGGCCCAAAGTGGGGTCCTGAAACATCAAGGTGGGATCCTGAAAAGATTTTCTGAATTAATTACATTTTTGCCTTAGTTGTTACAAGGGAGTGAGGTTAGTGTATTTAAAATGGATAAATGTAGTATAAAAATATTGTTACTATGCCCATGTTTAGTTGACCTGATACATATGTTTATCATCCAAAAATAGTTGGGGGCACAGGTCTCTGCTGCTGCTATTTTGTGGGTCAAACGCTGAAAAGTTTGGGAACCACTGCACTTTGGTTCCCAAAGTTGGGCTTGGAACCCAAATATGGGTCATGAAGCACCTTTAGATAATCTCCAGAAATCAATTTAAAGGGTAATAAAATAATTGCTGATGTAATATTTCCCTATAATTATTACAAAAACACAAAATAAGAAAAAAAATAAGTATTTATATTTGTGCACAAACTGTTTAGATTGTCAAAAAGCCTGTGTTTTTAGGGTTGTTAACAAAGTTTGTGTACTCAGACCAGTAATATTTGGGGTCACAAGTTTTTGCCATGGATATTTTGTGGGTCAGAAGATAAAAAGTTTGGGAACCACTGGTGTAAGGTATAATTTATACTGTGAAACAGAAAATTATTTCCACCATATGTTTTGATGCTAAAGCTAGAAATTTAGTCATAATGTCAGGCTGAGATGTTTTTTTCCCCCAACTTTTCTCACTTAGATTTATAGAGGAAGTAGTTATAGAAAAGGGAATTTACAAAATGAGACAACTGTAGTTAGGGATGTTCTGACAAGAAGTGTAATCTGTGTAGAAAATATGACCTACATAGTTGCAGTAGTTTGATTCTTTCTAAAGAAAAACCAACTGAAAGCACTCAAGGTAACTAAAGACTCTTGAAGAACTTGTCTAACATGAATCAGGATGAAATAGAAGTTTTGAATGAATCTAAAGGCAGAACTGGATTGTTTCTCAGCAAAACCTGGAGAAGGATTGACAGTAAATGTAGCAACAAAGTGAAAGGAGGACAGGTTAAGTGGGAGAGAGGAAGTGAAAAGTACTGTTAGTGGTGGAGATGATTTTACTTCAGCTCACTTCCAGGCAGTGAGTCTGTAAAAACCTTTTAAGATCCATTATGCAAAGACTTCTTCTTGTTCACACTCTCCATGCTCTAAGTGGAAACTCTTGATCCAAACATATCTAATCTGTGTATCCCTTGCAGTGATTAATGATTATAAGCTGAAATGCCACACAGAATTATTTTGCACTGATTTTAACTTTTAAATTTGGGACAAAAATAAATGAGTAATACATTTGTGCTAGTAATTTTTGTGGTGAACCTTGAGCTCTGCCTTACCAGCTCCTGTTTATATTTAAAATACTGGTTCATTTTCTGTTACAGTTCCTGATCCCCCGCTGATTGACTTGTCCCTCAGCAAAGTCTATAACGAAGCATCAATCTGCTGGAGGCTGTCTGATGACCACCTGCCTACTGACCACCACGTGCTTGAGTACCGCAAGTGGGTTCAGACACAACTGTAGAAGACGACTCGGTTTGAATTGAAGAAAATATTGCAAAATGTAAACCCCCCCCCCCCCACCTTCCCCCTCTCCAATTAGGCTTGGCAGCCCGAGCCAGTCCCCGGCCCAGGAGGACGGTGAGGACAGCAGTGTCTGGAAGGCCACAGACAGAGTTTATGGGTCCAGCACTGTAGTGCAAGAACTGGAGCCAAACAGTCTGTATGTCTTCAGAGTGCAAAGCTGCAGGAACTCCATGTGCAGCCCCTACAGCCCCGAGGTCACCTTCCACACCCCACCTGCACCAGGTACACCTCAGTCACATGATTAAAATGTCATGAAGTCCTTTTATTTGTGTTTTTACTCTGCATGATACATCATTTTTATTTTAATTACTGTATTTATTCATGTGTAATACTAGAAATTTGACCCTAAAAATCATCCATAAAGTGAGGGGGATATTATTATACACGGGTTATCGATAATTAGATTTTTATGCTTTGTAAGATCAAAAAGTGATGATTGTATTACTGGTATACTCGAGATCGTATTATACATGAATAAATATGGTAATGAAATTAAAATGATGTATCATACAGAGTAAAAATACAAATATTTTAATTAATTAAATTATTTAATAACCTATGTAGATTGAAAAGTGAAAGGGGATAAAACAAATGTTAAATGGTCAGAGGATCTAAATGTTTTTGTTTTTTTTTTAAGCTCAGTCAGTTCAAGCTGTGTTAGTATGCTGTTAATGTCAGGTGCATTTATTAACATGAGGGACAGAKCCTCTTATTGGGCCCCATTTTGGCTAAAGGAAGAGCTAAGCTTCTATTCTCTTTAGTTCTCTGAGCACGTCCGAGTAAGCATTTTATTTACTTTTTTTTTAACTTAAGGATTATTGGATGACAGATGGTTTTGTTTTTGATTTTTAATTGCCTTTGAGCTCACATGGTGAAGATAATTAAGTAGAGTTTTTTTTTTTTTTTTGATAACACGCAGCCAAAACTAGTGTGGCTTTTGTCTGAGTGCGTGGGAGTGGATGGTGTTGCCACAGTTGGGCGGAAAAAAAAAACTGCCGTCCCTTTTTGTTCCTCCTCCTGCTGGCATTTATTTGTTAAAAGGAAAAAGAGAATAAATTTAAAACTGTGGGTAATCACTAATCATCTGCTGAACTTTATTTAAAATATATCCTRTCGGTAAGAGATTGTGTCCTTTATTGTACTCTTGACTCAGCTGCTGTAAAGTTTCCTTGGATTTTCACCCGCAGTTTGGGGAGTGATTCCACTCTTTATCAGTACATACATTATTTCTACATGTTTTTCAAATTATGACAATTTTCATAACTTTATTTTGCCTTAAGCTTAAAGTAGGAAGTTAAATTCTCATCGCTGTCTGAGAATCTTGACTCAGGTGTTTCATTTAATGTCAGTGAATTTATGACAGCAATAATGGATCAGTTAACAGTAAATATGAAGCCAATCTCATAGAATACACACAAGTATCACTGACCTAAATATAATTCTCTGTATTTCAGCTGTGATGAGCTTGTTGGGGCTAAAAAAAATGCAGTTGTAAGATTTAAGGTATCCATTGCTTTGTCACATGATGGCTGCTAGCAGCACGTCTGCTACTTAAAGTAACATCAAAGCTGTTCACCCCTCAGCTGGCTTTACATTAACATTTTCATGCCCTAGTTGTTTAGAGGACTTCTCTTGATACATGCAAATGAAGTGCTTCACCCAGAGCAGACTTCAGATTGCAGTGGGACGGCTGAGTGAGCAGCCACAGTCATATATATTTGAGTCATAGATTATGGTAATCATGGCCTTTAGCCTGTGAACTATTATTAGAAAGCTTTTAATTGCAACCAGAATGATTTTATACGAATGGAGATCTATGAACGGTTGAGCTGATTTCTTGTGTTATAGCGCCCTCCTGTGTCACTGTTTGCCACTTACTCATTACAAACGCACTGATTTAATCAATTTCCTCCGACCTTCATTTTTTCTGTAAAGTTTATTTTCCTAATTTATTTGTAATTGACTCACAATCTACTCTCTGTTCTTATCATCCAGCTTTTGGCTTCCTGTTCAGTGACAAGTGTGGGTTCAGTACGGAGCGTCTGGTTCTGAACAATCGACGGGATGCTGTGGAGAGCGTGGCAGGCATGGCCTTCCTCCTGGCAGCAGAGCGTGTGCAGACGGGCAGCTACGTTGGTCTGGATTACATCATTGGAGACACCGGCATCTCTCAGGGACGGTATGCAAAGACTTCTTATTTTGCAGTATTAACACTTGTTTAAAATAGCTTCAGTGTGGTTACGAGTGGCCATTTTGCTTTTGCAGACACTACTGGGCCTTTAAGGTGGAACCGTACTCGTATGTGGTTAAAGTGGGAGTGGCATCTGACACCAAGCTGCTTGAATGGTTTCACAATCCAAGAGATACCAGCAGCCCGAGGTACGTGCAACACACCTGTGCCGAGAAACCTGTAGATTATTTTCCTCAGATCTGAGAACCAAACACAAGCTGTCTCATTATACTGCTAAGTCTGTAAATCAGACTTTATCCTGCTGAGATGTAAAAAAAGCAGTATAAACTCATAACGAGCTTAGTCGCAGACAAAGCCCACCTTTTCTCACTGGATCAACTCGTGTTAAAACCTGTAAAGAAGCACCTTATTTTCACAAATAAAAAATAAAGCTGTGGTAATTGCAAAATGATAAGCAGCAGGCAGAATACAGAAAGTAATTAAAGAGTAGAATAAACCTTTTTTCCCCACTCTCTTGAACAAAATTGCCTGGAAAATCAGCTCATGTGAGTGGAATGGTTAAGCGAGTAATATCTTTCAGGTTCACAGCGCTTTTTATGATGTAAATATTAATGTGATGTCTTTTTGTTTGAATTTAATTACTTTGACCTTTTTAGAGAAAAACCTCTTGGCTTTATAAAAAATGTTCAAACTGTCAGCAGATTAAGTCCTGAAAGMTTTAAAAGGTGCAGCTCTGAAACGTTTCCGTCTAGACTTTATCTATTAACCTGTTTTTCTTTCAGCAGGTATGACCATGACAGCGGACACGACAGTGGCAGCGAGGACGCGTGCTACGAGCTCTCCCAGCCCTTCACCCTCCTCACCCTGGGCATGGGCAAACTCTTCATCCCCAAGGCGTCTTCCTCCTCCTCAGTTTCCAGCGCGAACGCATCGTCTGGTGACCCGGGAAACCGCATGCTGCCCATGCCGCAGCGCATTGGCGTGTGCCTGGACTACGACGCCCAGCGGGTGTATTTCTACGACGCCGACACCATGAGGTGCCTTTACGAGAGGCAGGTGGACTGTTCGGGAACCATGTATCCGGCTTTTGGCCTCATGGGCAGCGGGAAGGTTCAGCTGGAGGAGTTCATCACTGCTAAAAAACTGACTTTCTGAGGAGGAATGGAAGGTGTGGATGCTTTAAGATCTGATTAATCCTTGGAGCGTTTRTGTTTTCCTGACAGGGTGAAGTTGAATCTAAACAGATTTTAAAAGATGGTTATGAGGGCCTTTTTTTTGTTGTTGTTAAGACGACGTGTGTAGTGTAACATGTCCACATACAGAGGTCTTCAGAGGTTGGTGTAGATCTAAACCAGCATCTCTGCATACCAAAGTCTCTGTTTTGGACCTGCTTTTAATTGGCWGCTGGGATCAGCTGTTGAATCGGCTGCACAGCTCGCAGTCACTTTAAATCTTTTTAACATAACCCACCCTCTACATTTAACACTCCCTCTCTTGTCARGTTTATTATTATTACTATAAATTTATTATTTTGTAAATATGTTTGGTTCTTTAACGTTTAAAGGTAGTAGCACAGGTTTAGATGTAATGTTAATGAGGGAGAGGTGGTTAGAGCTACCTTTAAAGCTAGCACCTTTGTGCCTTTTTATTTTCCTCATGGAAATGGATCAYTGAGTTACTGACATTCATTATGATTTTGTATTTACTGTTTTACACTTGACTGTATCATTGAAAACACTAATTATCATTATTTCCACAGTTAAAGTAAGTTTTGCACAGTAACTTCACTAATCACTACCTTGCGTTTTTTTTACGTAAATGTTACAAAAAGTAGCCTGCACGTTGCTGTTTTACATTCATGCACACAGGGTTCCACTTTTTTTTTGCTTTTAAAAACTAAAATGCTGGATTTAAAAGCCTCTTCACTTTTAGAACTGCACACTGTAACGTTCAGCATCACAGACTTGTCCAACTTTAAGAGCACGATGTTTGTTTTCACAGCTGCAACACTAACCGTCGAAGCTCATTCACTCTGGTGCTACTTTTAGTGCAACACAAACAGTTCCGTGGCCTCACCGCCTTTTTAACAGCTCGAGTTCTTTCAGGTTCTAAAAAGTGCTTTCACCAAACAGCACCACTGCTGTCTAAACCGATGTTTTAATTGCAGTTAAGTGTAACAAGTGAACACACGTAGAGACGTCGTCGGGTGGGGAAATGGGCACACTGGATTAATTTTTTTTTTGTTAGTTTTGACCACACTTTTTGTACAAAGATGTAGTTTATTTGTGCCTGCACTAGGGTTTGTTTGTTCATTTTATGTATATTTTGATTTCTGGAGGGTTAGGGTAATAGTTGCGTTTTCTCAGGTTTCTGGCTCAGTTTCGGGCCTAATACTTCTACCTCTATCAGTCAGTCCTGGAAAACCTTAAACACTGTCCCTCTCCTGATAGAAACAGTMGATTTTTGATTTAAAGTTTTGCTTTTTTTTAAGAATTATTTTTCTGCTTTTTTTCATTACATAATAAAGTTTTTAAAACCCTATGACTTTTAGATTTCCTGTATATATTTTGAGTGAAATAAATCATAATGGTTTGTGTAGTTAGTGGGRGTTTGTGGATTACTATTGATGGGGAAATGGCTGTAAGCTGATGTTGCTCTATTCAGCTGCCTTTGTCGAAGAAAATTTTCAAACGTGGTAAACTTCTCTTCCTGTCGTTTCTGACAATAGTTTAATATTGTTTTGTTAAAAAGTACAACTTAAAATGGCTTTTTACTTTTCCCATGATCAATATTTTTCTCCACTTTGAAAGTGAAGTGTTTGACTACTGTGACGGTGTACATATTTAGTCCTTCAACTGTTCATCTAGTTTCACTCCAGTCCTCGCAGACCTTGAATCCTGTCTAAAAATGACTTTCAGACGTCTATGCATTTAAGAATTGGCTGTCAGGGTTCAGTTTTATTCCCACACAGAATGTATTTCTGATAACGGCAGAGCAAATGACTGTTCTTTTTCTATTTTTTGTGTGTGTTGGGGGGAGTCGATGCATTTGCATGTAAATGTAGGAAAAAATGTATAACTAGACACTAAAGTATATCTTCTGTCCTGCTTTGCAGTCTTGAATTTGGTACGAAGTAATGCACAGACTGACTCTTCATCTAATCTTAAGCTAGCACTTTAGAAATCTGTAGCATGTCTGCAAATGTTTAGCTCTGCAGGTGTGTTTTAATCATTGTGTGTGCAATACTATAAACACTGTAGGAATGAAGAGCGAACACAAGCCTTTAATGACAATTTGCACTGTTAACAGGCTTTTTCTGGTTTTAAATTAGCATTTTTCCAGCTGTTTGGGAGTGTTAAACAATTGGTATGCTTTAATCTAAATTGGCCACTCATTTGTCCTTGTGTGCTTTCTGCTGAGGATTTGGTGTGATGTGTTAACTGGTGGATTTCTGTGTAACGATGTGAAAATGGTATTCTGTTCTCTGGGTCCAGCAATGGCTGCATATCTATCTCTTTTTATTTTCTTTGTTGTGCAGGATCTTCACCAAATAAAACTTTTCCAAATGAGCTATTTTGTCTGTATTTCTTCCATCATGGTGTAACGGCCTAGTTACGCACATACGTCAAAAATGTTCACTAATCTCGTGGTGGTTGATGTTTTATTTGGCCTTCAAAGTCTCAAAGATCTGTTAGATGGCATCCAAAAGAAGCAGGATCATAACTTTTGTGAAGTGTTTTTTAATCTTTCAGTACCAGAGACTCCAAGCTACATCCAAACATGCAACATGCTCCCAGCTGCAGCATTTTGCATTACAGCTGATTGTGAAATATGTTGACAAGCAAAGCAATATGTAAAAAAGGCATAATAATGCAAAAGTATTTAACAAACAAATATTTTGTAAGAAACTTGTCAGCCTTAAATTACCTAGCAAWAAGTCTTCAAACACTGATCATAAACCTAATTAAAAGCAGGTTTGTACTATGACTAACAATAAATAATTGTAATTAATTTTTGAAAACAAACATTACAAGATAGAAAAAAAATAAAACTGTCATTTAAAACATCATTTTTAATGTCTCAGAACAATTAATGTTTAAAATGTGAGCTGTTATATTTTGAAGCTTTTGTTTTTATTTTAACATGGTTCACTTTTGAAACTGTTTTTTTTTCTAACCATTATTTTGTGTTGATAGAAAATAATCAAAATAGAAAATAGAGTTTTGTTGCTCAGTTCAAAGGAAATATAAAATGTTTTGCAGACCTAATATTCATTGGATTTTATTGAACAAACTGCGATATAGGTTTTACCCAGAGAACAGAACTGTCTACATGCCCACCTGCTAAACACCTGGTAAACTAAGGATGCTGAGATTTGGCAAAGAGGAGGAGGAGGGGGAGGAACGTCAAACGTGCACGCTCCCAGGCTGCGGCCTGTATGGAAAGCCGTTGTAGTATAATAAAATCTCACCCCATGGTAATTACTTTTCTACTAACAGCGTTTATCCTAGCCTAATTGACACACTTCTTAATCATAATTGAACAGAATGCCTAAAATTGCGTGTTTACTAACTAAAATTTTAATTTATTGTCTCCAAAACAGAAGCCTAAAATGCGTGTGAATGGCAGTGGGTGATCCTTTCAATGAATGCCTTAATTATTATTAATGATTTCAAATTGAAATCTGGAAAAGCCTTTCTAAAAATTTGGATATCTAATAAAAAAACAATAAGTAGCAATATCTGAATTATAGATTTATGAAACGCAAGCTTCTATTAGAAGGATTTATTTTCCCCCCACCCCCCAAAAAATGCTTATTCTCAATGGAAAGAACATTTTGTTAGATATCTGGAGCTGGAAGCTCAATATATATGTGTTTGTGTGTGAAAGGTGACATCATTTATCTCAGGAAATTGTTTTAAATGTTCAAAGTGGTGTTGTAAAGAGCCTGTCTAATGATTAAATGATAACTCCGTTTGCCATACAWCATCGCCGCGGTTTGTGGCTGCAARACGGAAGGAGGAAAGACGCTCCACGTCACTGAGGTGTAATAACAGCGGCAGTCCCTCACAAGGTGCCACCTTAACACAATTTAACTACGACTCTATGAGCTTAGACATCCTCATGTCAATAATAAGACATATGAGCACAGGACGAACATATTTCCAGTCGCGTCTTCACTGAAAGGCCTCGGTTGAGACTCGGGGGGAAACGCTGAAGGTAATACAGAGCGTTAATCTGTGTCCCACTACCTGCTAGCTTGACCGCTGAACCAGCGGGCTGTCGGTGTCTGTTCTCTACAGTATTCCCTCTTTTTTGAAGACCRGGTCTTTGCATTTCGAAACGGTAATAGAAATAATATAACATCGTAGGTAAGGTTAGCGCCAGAGAGCGGCGGTGCAGTGAGTTAGCTAGCTAGCCGAGATTTAGGGTCGGCAGGCTTCAAAGCGTTGTTGACGTTTTCGGTTTGACAGTTGTAGCACCCTGCAGGCTGCTGCTACTGCTCCAATTAAACTCATTTACATCTCTGTAGTTTATCCCATGAAAACTGTTTAGTATGCTGTCAAGAAATGAAAAAAAAAAGAGAGACTAATATCATTAAACAGTAGCCATGTTTATTTCTGTGAGAAGATGAGAACAAAATAACAAAGTAGCCTATTTACACGAGGTAAAAAATAAGAATACATGTGATCCTGCAGCAACATTTCTTTTTGTGACTCTTGAACACTTGTGTTAGAGTGATATACTGGTACTGCAATGCAGAGTTATAAAAYCTGTATGATTATTGCACCATAAAACCTGTTTTCAACTAAGAAATCCTTCTTCCTTATTTGTAGGTAGTTATAGCTCTTAGTAATGTGTGTTTTTCCAGTTTTTATCACAGTGTGAAATCTCTGAGCCACATTTAGCTTTTTGCACATAGACTCATATTTTTTTCTGCCTATTAGTGGATTCGTTTAAGTTTTTGTAGAACTACTCAACATATTCATGTACTACAGCTTTCTTTTCCTAAAAGAAGTCTGTTACTTTAAGGCTTTTATGAATTCTGCATTTGCTTGTGTTTACCTATGTATGTGTATTTTCCTTCAGTTTGCCATTGTTCTTTTAACCTGCATCTCACCCAGGAAAGCCACGCGTCTGCTGTCAACTTGCATGTGTTTTGCATGGATTTTCTTAGGGTTAGGTATAATTTGATTTTATTCTCGATGGTCTATCATGCTATTACATCTTAACACACCTCCATAGAAGTATCTAAACCAGTGGTTCCCAATCCTGCTCCTCAAGTACCCCCTATCCAGCATGTTTTACTTGTTTCCCTGCTATTCAGCATGTCCTCACAAGATTGTTAATCACTTATCCATTCAAACCAGGTGTGTCAAATCAGGGAAACATCTAAACATGCAGGAAAGGAGTCCTTGGGGCTAGGGTTGAGAATCACTAATACATGTTTTCGGATTTATTATTTACAAATAAATGGCAAAGAATCAATGGCTTCCAGAGGCAATTAAAAAAAAAAACCCATAAAACTAGTCAATATTATATTTTGAAAATGTCTCGTCAAGCTCAGAGAAGCTTTTGAGGTGTTGGTCAACATTTAAATCTGTGATTTTTAGATGTTTCCCTGATTTGACACACCTGGTTTGAATGAATGAGTGATTAACAATCTTCTGAAGACCTGCTGAAGAGCAGGGAAACAAATAAACATGCTGGATAGGGGTACTTGAGGACCAGGGTTGGAACCACTGATCTAAACAATACGTTAAAAAAAATATTAGCAACTGAATATGTTGAATACTGAATACTAAGCTGAGTATCATATGTAAGAGATAAAGAGGTGAATTCTGTGGTTTCTGTTGCATAAAAGATCCCATTAAGAACTTGTTCTTTTGGAAACACCCTGCTATTTAAACCACACACACACACACACACACACACACACACACACACACACACACACACCCCCTGTATCTGCATAAAATAGTAAAGGTGCATACTCCACCAGAAATTTATTTTTAAATCTACTAAACACTTTGGCGATTCTGGTCCACCATCCGGCGTCTCAGGGGGGGGAAGCAGTGCAGCACCAACACTGTTTATGGTGTGGATGGTGT
>NW_013952416.1:3907897-3920021 GCF_001266775.1 Austrofundulus limnaeus | reverse complement strand
CGAACTTCATCATGGCAGAGCACCCCCCCCCCCCCCCCACACACACACACACACACACACACACACACACACACACACACACACCCCTTGTATGGCCTTTTTTTCCAAGTTACTGGTGATCATGATGAATCACTATATTTGTACCAATCCTGAATCATTGGTACTCAAACTAATACAGTACAAAAAGAGCAATTATTTTCCTGTCCGAATTCTACTGAAACTTTTTATTTATGTTCAAATGGAACTGATGCAAATTATCAGCAGATAAACAACAAAACCATCATTAACGGTAAAGGGAAGAGGAACTGATAACAGGTTAAGTGTTACTTCTCTAACATAGCTTGTTTCACTTGTGTTTTAACAACTGAGGAAGATACCGTGCTTTCGTGTGTATGCTTTCGTTTTGTCAACTTTAGTTGGCACAGACTCTTTAAAAACCTAGCATTCCTTAAAGAAAAGCGTATCACTTGCCACCTTTCCTATACCAAATTTTGAGAATAAGCTCTTCTGCCCAGAAGAGATGGAGTTGTAGCCGTTTTGGTTAAACCTTGTCAATTTTGAGATCCTGTGAGATCTGTTTGCCCTGAAAAGCTGCGTTGAGAACGACTCTCATATACACCTACTTTCACTCAACCTTGGTAAAATTATTGGAGTTAGCAGTGTTTGTGTGTGCTAGGGTTGCGTGGCCATCTTGAATGGTGTTAACTTCAAAAGTTAATGATTTATACAGCTGTGCATCCAATGATTACATTGCGAAAGTAAAAAAAACAGAGTGATTCATGAGATATTTACAGACACTACAGATTTATACACACATTGGCAAAACYTTGTCTATCCCTTTCAGTGATTGGAGATAATGAGTACAGTTTTCACTTATATTAATGTGAGCGTAATCAGCCTGATATTTTTGTCCTTAAAAGCCCCAAACTTTTATCCTTCACTAGATTGATTTTTTCTTCCTTTTTGGTGAGCTGAACAAGAGACACATTACCAGCCTGTTTTAGTCACTGTGTATCTGAAGGATGTTAAGCTTGTCTTAATGAGCCAGGTCAGAGTGCCAAGGTCTGGTCTAATGGTTGTGTGTTTGCGACGCACCCACGGTTGTCTCGAAGGACTTCTCAGCCTATCACAGACGACTGGTTAATGACGTGCGATGAAGGTCGTCTTAGTGTGGCTCACCTGGCCTCTGCCGGGCTAGAAGAGCTGGGCCCGTGTGTTTACCGTTCTGCCTCTCCCTTCCATAAACTTGGTTTCAGCTGTTTGCGTTCACACCCTGGACAACCCCGCTGGCACATCCATCCACCGCTCACATTGCTGACACATGGTTGTTGTCTTGATTAAAGCAAAATCTGTTGAATGGACTCACTACTTATCCCATTCTTTGAGCTTATTTTTCACAAATAGTGGGGCAAAAAACATAAAGCTTCAAGTGAAGTTTTTTGGTTAGTTAATTTTATATTACAGCTGTTAATTGTTATAATATAGACCTGGTAAAATTGTGTTAAAATATCAGATTTGCATCATTTTTGGACCTTGATCAAATGAACTGTCCCGGAGGTGAGACTCTAATTAGCCACTTCAGCCAAAGGGTGTTAATGTAAGCTTATTACAGAAACAGAAAACACTCTCACTGGTTGAAGGCAGCTTCTTCAATGTTACAAAGACTAAATTGTAAGTAGGTCTTATTTTTGATAGAAAACTTTGAAAACCTGTGTGACGAATGAGCACTTTGATCAGTTTCAACCTTAAGCCTGCCTACAATGTATTGACAGAGATTTGCTAATTGTTAAACCATAGTGGAAGTTTTTAAATGATGGTTTAATGAATAAGCCTTTTTTTTGCTGCCACTCTTTCTGCTTTCTGAGATAGGCATTAACGATAAGGGAGGTAATTAATTCTTGCATTTGTAAAAAGAAATCTACAGTTAATTTATCTTTTCTTATGTCTCCTTTTGCTTGTTATGCTCTCAGTACTTCCATTAAACCTGCARTCTCCCTGTGGGCTAGTCTTGTCTCTACATTATTTAGTTGTCAGATTTGTGTTCAGTGAAGTAGCTAGCATCTTAAACCACTTAGTCATCCATGCAAATCTCACACCAGCAATAACCACAATGAAAAAGAATTAGAACATGCCTTTTTTGGGTTACGCGTTTTGTGTTTCTGAACAGATCATGTTATCTGACCTCATCACAGAAACCAATCTTTGTTGTGGCAGGTGTCAGATTACATTGAAGCTATTATTTATAAACTACGTTGAATGAATAATAAAAAAACACTGCTCATTTTTAGGGGATTTTACAAACTAGTGAAAGCACTAATCTTTGCTCTCATTGTGTACTAGAAAGAAGTCAACAGTACGCATCAAAAATGGGGATTTTTAGAATGCCGTGTGTACGCGTAAAAAAAAGTTATGCAAGTTTCGGCTCTGTATTTAATTATTTTTTTCAGGCAGCTGAGTTTTGCAAAGGTTTTCTTCTTTGAGTTTTCACACCGAGGCTCCAGCACGCAGCAGCAGAGTAAACTGCTGTGTTTTTGTGTCTGAATTCATTACCGGTAATTGAACAGCAAAAATTGTCTCATAAATGTGACAGAACCATTCACATCTGAAGCCTCTGCAGGGTAAATAAGTTGCAAAAACTTGTTCAACACATTCAGTGTGAGAATTATGAGATTTTTCTTTAAACAGCCTGTGAAGCTATTTGCATTCATTAAAAAAAAAGCCAAATCTCTCCTCTGCAGTTGCCTAACGTATGGATGCAACATCTGTGCATGAGTGTGGGAGAGCTTTGTTGTGTYAGATTTTTTTACCTGCTGCACAGGAGAACGTATTGTCTAAAAAAATAGTTTGATCTCAGTTTGTGCTGAAAAATGAGGATCACAGAGGGGTGAACCACGTCTGCACAACTGGTTTATGTTCACGTGTGTTTATGGTGAAATCTTTCTGTCTCTTTGCTTTTTCCAGAGCGCCTCCCTGCTTCGGCTTCTAAATGAGCGAATCGGGCTCACGCCGTTCCACGCTTGTTTCCCGCCTGCCAATCTTCCGCCGCAGTGGCAGCAAGAGGCAGGAGTCTCTCCCCTCCTCGCCGTCTTCAGGGGGCGTGGGAAATGGCGTCCACACCTCGTCGCCTTCCAGCACCAACTCCAGCTCCGGCAGCACGGGCAAACGCCGAAGCCTCTTCCGCGCGCCGTCTCTTGGGTTCACGGCTAAGCGGAACAGCGACCCACGTGTCCAGCCCATCAACCTGAACCTTGCGCCCGCCCTGACGCAGACTCCCGACGCCAACGGAAACGACCAGCAGACAATAACAACGTCGGCGTCAGCAGGGTTCAGCGAGGGCGGCAGGCGGTCCAAGTCGCGCCACTCGTTCGGCTTTGGCAGCCACAAGCAGAAGAAGATCCCGCGTTCTCAGACGGAAGACTTTGACAAGGCCTCCTCGTCTTCCTCCACCACCAACCGGAATGTGTTCATCAACTGCATTAGCAACTCAGGAGCCAATGAAGGGGACGACTCCGGGTTCCTCGACGACTACAGCGCGGGCAGTAATAACAACAGARGCTCGTCACGCCAGAAGAAACAACTGCTGCCCAAGTCCTTTTCTGCTCACCACCGCTTCTCTCGCACATCTGATCACCACAGACCCCCAGAGGTCAATCTGGAACCTTCAAGCTCCACCACCGTCACTCCAGGGGCAGGGGGGCTCACCCCGGGCTCATGGCCTGGTGAACTGATGGGAGCTGGTGCTGAGAGTTCCCTTCAGTCCCCGATAATATCAGAAGATCGAACTACAGCCATCACTCCTTCAGAGTTCATTCCCATCACAGAGGATTCAGTATCTGAGGTGGATGCACTCCCAGCTCCCAGTCCTGGTGCGACTTCAGATCCTGTCGATGTTCCTGGACTGGTCACTGATCCTGCTCCACCTGACCCCGCACCGGCACCAGAGAGCTTCAGTGTGGCAGTCTCTGCTTCCCAGGTAGTGCACTAGTTTCATCCAAGAGTCTTTGAAACCCTATATAAATAACTGTATATGAGGCATAGGTCTGGATTAGATTGTAGACTGTATAAAAACCACAGTTTCACAGTAATACAACAAAACTTTGCTTTTATTTAAAAACAAAAATACAGTTACTATTTCTTTAGTGCTTAAATAACATTATATACAGCRTAATAATGATATAACAGGTCCTGATGCATCTCAGTAATCCAGGTAGAAAAAATCAAAAAGAAAAAAACAAGCCTATTGTTAGGCGATGGCCCTCTTTTGCATGTGACTAACTTGTTTGTCCACCATATGGAGGCAGTGCTTATAAGGCTGAGTTCACCTGAAACTCATCAAACTGAAGAAGTCTCTTGGAGGAGAGACGAAACTTTTCACTAAAGAAGAACCCATCCAGAGGACCTACTTATTTTTTCTTTTTAGTGACATAATAGCACAGTAWTACTAAATATTGTATTTACATATAGTAATTTAAAATTTATTGAACATATAGTCACCATTTAAATTCTGTGTAAGCTTTTTTCTGCACTCAGAACACATTTTAAACCACTTTAGGATCAGAAAACAGACACTTTGTCTCCAATCTCCTAATAATAAGAATTCAAACTGTAAGAACAGTGTGGCAGAAATATGTAGCAGTTTTGACACTGTGACCTTTTAACTGTTGGGTACACCTGCTGGAAACTGGTAATTGGCCCATTCCTGTGTTTGTATAGCGCATATTTAAAATATAAATCAGCGTTGCTTGAGTTTYATGAAAATGTTGCACCATGCTGGCGTACTTTTTAATATAATAAATATAATACAATATACTTATAAACACATATAAAAAAAAGTAATTTGCGATATTAAATAAAAAAAAAATAAATGCAAGATTTTCTTTCCTAAGTTGTCTTCCACATCTTTAAAAGCTGAAATGATGTCAGAAGCGCTCTGACAACCATTTGGAATCTAAAAATTAAAGTAAAACGGAGAACTGAGCTTTTTTCTTTCTGTTGAAGGAACTCAGGCTTGAAAACGAATAAAATGTTCACGTCTCAAAACTGGCATTAATATTTAAAAACCTTTGAGCTCTCAAACACTCCTTCAAAACAACTTCTGCTTTTTTCTCCAGTTTTTGTCACAAMCAGTATCTTCAAAACCAAATGAAAACAAAGTTTACAAGCCAAAGTGATGCTCTGTGAAATGTTCAGATTCTCTTCTASCTAATGTTAGATGAAGCAGGAACTTCTGTCTGTGAAGGAATCAGATAGCTTCTCAAAACTGTTTTCATTATAGTCGGTGAAATGTTCTCTTCTCAGGTTTTTTTCACTCCAGCCCAATCAAGCACAGAGAAACCTTTACTCCCTGACACCAGCACAGCCAACAACACAGACTATGAAACAGCTGTTTCCCTCTCGGAGCCAGAGACAGCTGTACCCTGCCTGCCTCTGCAGGAACAATCACTGGAAGAACGGAAGGAGAGGGAGGAAGAGAGGCAGGAAGCYAGGAAGGAAGAATCAGCAGAGAAGAGGATGGAGTCGGTGCTGGAGAGGAAGACGGGTTACCACACAGAAACCACAAGCGAGAGCGAAGCGGGAGGGGTTCGCAGCGAGGGCTGCCACTCAAACCCCGAGAAATCCGAACGGAGGGCAAGACACACGCTCTCTTTTCAAGAAAGAGGAAGCTTCTGCGGCTGCCATGAACCCAGGTCCTCTCACTTGAGAAAACCACACGCAGGTATAGAAACRCAAGCAAACACTTGCCACTGAAACACAGATTTATAAGCAAAGTCCCTGACACACACCGACACAAGCAGGTTTAATCTTTATTGCAGGAGAGATACAGAAAATACACACAGAAGCTGCTTCTGTCACTTTCCTATTTATGTGTTGTTCTTGTGTGTCGACYGTTAATCAAAGTGTTTTAACAATCAACAATACTTCTGTCTGATGCTAAACATTTATTAGTTTGTTCAAATGATTCACTTTTTTAATGATWCGTTTTACTACTACCAAATCTATAAAAACATGGACGCCTATAAAAATGTATTAGTTTATTATAAAATAGTTCTAGTTGTACTGGTGGTCTAAACAAATTCAGTAAAATTTCAAGCTGGTTTTTGTAAATGTAAGGTAAATAGTGTCGACATATGMAGAATAAAGATAAAGTCTTTCAAKGTTTTGAGAATGTTTACTAGGTTTAAAAAAATCTATATATGTARATATTTARTAGGGGTGCAACAATACATGTACTCGTATCGAACCGTTCAGTACAGTGCTTTAGTTTCAATACACACTTGTATCGAACAATACAGATATTTTAAATTTATTTTATCAGCTTGTCTTCTGAAGATGCTCTGTGTTCGACTACTCCACCTAGGCTGCATTGTCGAGCGCAGATCCACTGATGAACTTGCTGTTTCAACAAGCTTTAATTTAAAAACTGTACTTTTGAGGTTAAACAAATGTTCATAATTAATTTAAATAAAATACAAGTTAAAAAGGGCATGGGAACCGTGAGACAAAGTATTGAACCAAACCGAATCGTGAATTTTCTGTATCGTTTCACCCCAAAAATTTAGATACAGCTCAAARTAGGTTCAAAATTCATTTAGAAGTTGCTCCTAAGTAAACACAATTGTTTTCACTTCTGAGAAACTAAACAAAAACACTTTATTAGTAGTATTTTGTCACAGTTATTTGCCTTCTGTCTGAGAATAAAACAGTGGCTAAGTTTTTAACTTTAGTAGCTCATAAAATGAATAGTTACTTCAGGCAGCAAGTTYATATTTTAGTATTGTGATTAGGTTTCACATTAAAGTAGCTACTTTATTCATTTTCTGGTATGTTGCTTTAGTGTGTCAATAATGTGCTGCAGTCAAAGCTGAGAGGGCATTCATTCAAAAAAGGTACACAACATATAAGTTTAGAATTGATCCTTTATCAGAATATGTAGTGTACYAAAAGTATAATTCATTTTAAAATAGATACTCTTGCAGTCATTTGTCTGTTGTGCTAGAAACTGCAAATTTGACTTGGAGTGATACAGAATGTGACGTTGTGCATTACAAAACTGACACGATGATTTGCCAACAATCATTTAGTCAGTGCTTGAGGCCTGCTGTATTTTAGTATAAAACATTAGCTCAAACACAACAACAGACACATTGTGTTAGAATCCAGGCCTGCAGGAATGCAGAGGAATATTGATTACACTGTAAAGTGTTCARTAACAAACAGCAGGAACCACAGATAGTGCTGCATAAAAAATAGATGAGCTTATCTATTGGACTCCACAACAACAAAGATTTGTTGTATTAATTCTAACCACAGCCCTCTGATGTAACTCCCGCAGTGCTGCAAAGATTTGTGGTTAAAAAAAACGTGGCATTAGTTTTGTTCTTATGCATTTTTCAGAGTCATCTTGTACAAAAACAAAAATGCACATTACATACAGTGAGACTACAGCATCTACTGTGTGTGAGTGCATGTGTGGGTGGAAAGTGTAAGAGAGAAAATGGCTGGCATCAAGTCCTGTTTTTGTGTTTGTTTTGTTTTAAAAGCCTGTTGCTGTTTGCGAGGACATGATATTGTCTCTTTGCTTCACTTCCATGCTCCTGTAGATTACAGCYGAGCAATTACTGCAATCTTCCACTTTTCTTTCTGAGAAGTATTTCCCCTGAAATCTAACATTCATTTTCTAGTTTTATTGTTACAAAGCAATCTTGGTGTAGGTAATCTGAATAAACTTGATTATTGCAAAGCAATAAATACAATTTGAACAAAAGGCAATATAGCTGAACAGCTTTCATGAAAAGGAAGTTTTAACTTCATTTAAAAAGTTGACGAGGTAAAAGTGGTTTTGTCATTTAGTTTTATGAAAGAGCCCCCTTTTCCCCAGAGGCAGTAGGTCTGACTGCTTTAGAAATTAATAAAGAGAGGATTATACGTCAACGTTTCCATCTCATTTCGAGATATTTCTGATTCTTTGATTGTCTTTGTTTCTTCCGGTCCTCCAGCTTCTCTGTGTAACAGTGCCAGCCCCTACCATGAAGTGATGCGGATGGAAAGACGTCTGCGCTCCTCATCTGAGGGTGCCGGTGGGCCTCGTGTCTATGGAAACCACAGGGATGCTCTGGGCATGGATGGATGTGGTCTGCTTAAACACAGAAACAACTCTTCATCATCGAAACTAGGAAGTCTGGTAGGCTTAAGCTGTGTGTGTGTGTGTGTGTGTGTGTGTGTGTGTGTGTGTTTGGGGGGTGGGGGACATTTTCTGAGCCACAAATCCCTAAGATGTATAGCATGAATACTAATGGATTGTTTTAGTGCACACGACTTGATTTTAAGTTTTGGATCGTGCTCGGTTATTGTGATTTCACACTTTAAAGGCACTAATTATTAATTTATAAAAAGTACAGTGTCATATCTGTATAATGGTTTATATTCTAATAAAGATATCAAAGGAAGGCATAGCTAGAGCATAGATACATTTACATGCACATGCAAACTCAAAAAAGGCTAAAAATGATAAGGGTGTGCTCTTTTCTTTTTCCACAGTATGACATCAATGTTTTTAATTAACTGTTTCTAAATTAAAACAGGAGGACATATTATAAATGAGGCAAAGAAATTAGTTGTTTTTTTTCCCCAAAATACATGTATTTGCAGTTAAATATGTTTAAAGCAGCAACGTGTGCAACCAGACCTTTCTGGTGCAGAACAATCAGGATAAGAAAAACAGCGAGCTGTCATTTGAGCAACAAACAAGTCGTCAGCTTGACTATGTTTTTATAAAGTAATGACTACACTCAGTGACCAGAACTACTCTTTTATTGTTATTCAGACATGTACATGTTTCAGATTCCTGAGCTGCATCTATTAGTGAAATCATTACAAAACTTCAATAGGCTCAATTAATTAAAAGATGCAGTATGCAAACTAAAAGAGCATAACATAAACACAGAGCTCAGTGTCACTTTGCCGATAAAAGCAAACAAAGAAGCTTTTAATCACCTAAATTCTGGCAGCTCACCAACAAGCCATCAGCTGTTTTATGTACACAATTTTGCTGTTTGGACAAGGGCTGTTTATAAGTTGGTTCACTGGTGACACAAAGCAGGAAAGCACAGATTTTCGTGATTTGATTACACCTCAGCAGGAACTCTTATTGCCAAGAACAAAACAAGAATTACAATACTGAGGCAGGTCAGCAACAAAGCATGGTAACAAGGATGTGTATTTTCAGGCAATTCTGTTGGAAAAAATATGAAAAATTCATACAAATTAACTGCAGATGTGTGAATTTTGTAAAAAACAAAAAACAAAAAAAAAAAATCAGACATATTTATTGTCCAAACACTCTTGACTCCATATGCTTGTATCCAAAGCAAAGATAATAGTTTTCTCATAGAGAAACGCTTCACTTGATTACCAAATTGCCATTACATCTACACAATGAGTTCCAATCTTACAGAGTTTAGAATGAGTGAGTGCAATTTGGCCACAATTACAGGCAGCTGCTTGCATACACTCACTGATTTCAGTCATTACTGATGCCTCTGACCGTGTAAATATAAAAAGTATTTCTGGACACCACCACAGAGCACTTGTTTTTGTCTTCTCGGCACATAAAAATCCAACACACAGAGCTTAGACAGATTAGCAAACATTTATGAAAACTCTGATAATGAGTTGGTTTTACAGAAAGTAGAAAGACGTAGTTGTACCAAATAATATTTGCAAAATAGGTTTTTTTAAGCTTTATATCTTGTTATAATGTCATTCCCTTGTCAAAAACATGCACAGAGTGTGGCTTTGACTCATTCATGCATGTTTGAGAAATCCTTGAATCTCCTGTGGTAGCAGTGTGTAGCTGCCTAAACGCTAAAGCACCGCCTATTTGTGCAAAGCTCCTCCCTGGAACTCAGTTCCCAGCTGAGCTCCCACCACTCAGAGCACCCCTCCCTCGAAGCATTGTTGTGAAAACATGCTGAAGTGGGAGCGTCTGAAACGGTAGGAGGTTCTTAAAGAGACAGAGGCCAATTTCAAGGCTTTTAGATAGACAACAAATGAAGGTTGCTTGATGGTATAGCTATGTGCCTGGAAAATACATAATACCCCCTTTTTAAGATAAGAATCTTTAAATATTTAAAGAAAGTATTAGCATAATATGAAAAAATACAGACAAACAAAAGTAGTGTTCTTGAATTCAAAGCTGTTTTTATTCAGCTTCTGCTTTCAGTGTAAATATGGATATATGAAGCACTAGAAAAACTTCTTCAGTCATCTGATGGGTTTAGGGCTTTTATCCTCTGTGTTTGTTTTATCTGCTTGCACACATTGCTGTAGTCTTTGTTGATGCACAGTTTGGCTAAATTCGTTTTTGTTTTTAGAAATCAGTTCTAGCGACCGGGCTGGATTTTCCACAACACCCACTTGGAAGCTCTATGGGAGGCAAGTTAGTTCAAATCAATCCTTTTTATGCTACTAGAGAGTAAACACTTCCCGGAGAGAATAAATACACAAAATACGTTGCCACCTATTGCACAGGCTACAGCTGCCTCTCGACGTCCACTTTACTAAACACGGTGTAATCTTCTTCTTCCCTTCATTGTGCCTATGAAGTACCCTTCAGGGCTTGAGTAATGGAGGAATGGTAAGAGCCAGGGAGTGTTTATTAAACTATATCCTGCCTCTCCTCCATTCATAAAAGTTTATCATCAGCTTAATGCACTTATTGCAAATGAAAAAACTGCATTTAGACACCCTAGTTTTTCTCTTATCGTTAACAGAGTGCAATACGTAGAAAGCAATAACATCTAAATAAACCTTATGACCACAGTGAGTGGATGGATGAAACAATTAAAATGGTCTGCACGTTGTTTGTAGTTTTACCGTGTGACTTCCTGGTGTTTTTGTGATAAGGCCTTTTCAGTTCAGCACCTGTGCAGAACTAAACAGAAACACATTAAAGCACAATACCAATCTGCCAGGTGGATGTGCTTTATTGTTGATTTTTTATCACAGCCCAAACAGATTATAACTGTCATAAAGCATATCAAGCTTCAGTTTGCATTGAGAAATGGCTGATTGATTTAATTTGCTGAAACTGACTGCACATCTGATGTGCGTCTGTGAATTGAGGCAGGCTTATGTTTGCTCATGCAGTTTGGTGATCTCAATCTAGCTGCGCCAGATTTACAGGAGAAAAAGTCCCTTTTAGACGAGGCGAGACACTTTTGTTCCAGGCATATTCAGTGTTAGTCTTTCAAGAGTCTCTCAATGACGTCTGGAATAATACTTTGACAGACCGATTGTGATTACACTCAAAACTTGCTCACAAAAATGACTTACCGGTACACAAAACGTTCTCAAGAAATTCTCCTATTTCAAAGACAGTCAGACCAACGTTTGTTAGCACTTGACTGACATTCAATTCATCCTACCCCTTTTTACCCCCACCTGTTTTTTATATATGTATACAGATGTTATATTCAAGATAAATAAAGAAACAACAACACTGAATATATGGCAGAAACAGAGATTCACTTTTGCATTTCAGCAATTGCTTAGAAACTTGCTGGCTGAGAGTATTTTAATGCAAAAACACCCCTTGTTTTCATACTTTCCAATACTTTTACAGTCCTATAAAAGCTAATTATTTAAAATAAATCTTGTTTTAATTATACAACAGATGAAGATGCTCTTCGTCTCGGAGACAAATTGTAAAAACTAGAGGCAGATGGTTGAAAAACAATGAGGATATTTGCACATGTTGCTCTTTCATACTCACTTTATTCTTATAAAAGCGTCACAAATATCTTTCACACAACAAAAAAAAAAAATGTTTTCAGAGGCAAGATACACACCATTTTAATTGTTTGTTGTCTCACTTCTGAATAATTTGTGATTAGTGAAAATATTAATAAACACATAMTCAGAGTTATTGTTTAGATAAATCTGAATGCGTATGTTTTGTGTAAGGCACATTTAATAGATAACATGTAGTCTAATCTAGTATTCACTTCTGATGTCCTCACTTAAATCTGGTATAGGAAAACAAATATATATGTGTGTGTGTGTGTGTGTGTGTGTGTGTGTGTGTGTGTGTGTGTGTGTGTGTGTGTGTGTGTGTGTGTGTGTG
>NW_013952416.1:3905059-3907722 GCF_001266775.1 Austrofundulus limnaeus | reverse complement strand
TATAAACTGTAGACACAGTATTTTGTTGATCCCATGAGAGAAATTAGTAAATTGAAGTTAAGCCAAACAAGTTGAACTAAAAGTTTAATAACATTGCTTGTAAACAGAAAAAGAAACAGTGTTAACGAAGTTTTTAAATGTTGTTGATACATGTGTGTTTTGCACTGGGCATTAACTTGAAGTATGTAAAAGTTAAAGAAATATTTATCAAAGATGGACAGGCGGTTTGATTTGAGTAACAATGCTGTATTGGCTGTAGGATTTGCTAGAAAACGACAGATGTCAGGTGATAAACTGTGAGACTGGGAGGGTAAACTTTTTTTTTTAACATGGATTTTATTCAGCCAGCAGGTTTCTAATTTGACTGGACATTCAATCCTTTGTGCCCTGAGGTGAACTGTAAACACAAGTGGCTGTGAAGTGCCTGCTCAGACAGAATGAAGTCATTTGTTAGTTCGTATATTTTCCACTGCTAGAGGCCATAATACCTGGCTGCGAAGCAAAGTGCCTCTCTCTTCATCCTGATGCATTAGGCACCTTAAGCACTGAAAACATGTAATTTTTATTGACTGATTATGTGTTTATAGACATAGCYTTACCCAAAACCAGTGGATTTTAATAGCTGGAGAATCTTATTTTTTCTCTGGTCTCTGATTTGAAAATCATTTTGTTTGACAATGACGAGATTAAGCCATCTTTCAATGTAAGTAATATTATCTCTATTAACTCCTCAATCAGATCACATATGTGAAATAAAAATGTGAGACATAGTTTGATTGTAGGATTATATTTTTGTGGCTAGAGAGGAGCATTAAAGATGGCAATTTAACTTCATCTGCAGCATGTGTGTTGTAGTAATAAACAGCACTGGCTTACATTTTTAGCTTCAATAACAGGAATAAGTTCTGTTTAGCACACAATACATCAAATATATAATTCTGCTTTTTCTGACATTTACTGCAGCTAYCTTCCAGTGAGGGGAAAAACATTGTCATATTATGCTCTTACACAGCCTAGACTAGCTTCACATAGATATTGCARGTAAAAAAACAACAACAATGTAGCTGGAAATTCAGAGGTARGTCTCAGTAGTCAGGAATGTCAGTGGCTCTTGCTCTCAAACAGGAGGGGATCGATACAGACAGTGGCCTGGAGGTTGTTTATGTTCATATAACTGTAATGTGAGCTAAACAGAGTTGGTTATTGGATTTTCTGATCCCTCTGCAGATATTCTAAGATTATGGCTTGTTGTATCGCACAGAAGTTCCTGCAGCATCTTCCAGTCAATATGAAGTGTTCTCAAAAGCTGCAGRGAGCTGCAGTTAGCAATTAAACACTTATGAATTGCTACAAAATGCTGTCTAGGAGGTTGAKGTGTTAGACGGTAGTCAGTTTACCATGGTAAATATAATGGTGTATGACTTTTTCTAGTGTGCTGTGAAGGCTGCAGACCACCCACATAAACTAAAGAATAAATATATCATGCAGACTTGTCGATTTATTTCTGTAGACTGTTGTGTTTCTGTTTTCTTCCCACATCTTAACACAACCCTGATGAATGTGTATTTTAAATTCAAACAATAAAGGCTGTGGACTAATGCATGACATTCTACCTTAAGCTTTAGTTTTTATTTATTTAGTTATTATTTAATATATTTTGTAAAAAATAGATTTTCTGTTTCATTTTTTTCCACATTTGCGTCTTAATTATGTACRAACATTAATTGTTTCTTTTCTTGCTTTTGTTTTTAAATGATTATTTTCAGGCCATTAGATGGCAGCATTGACCTTTGCAATGCATTTTAACCCAAATAAACACATTTTTTTATGTATTGTTAAAAGAAAACAATAATTTATAGAGACATTTTTAATCAATACTGGGTGTTGGCAGCAAGTGGTTTAGCATCACTCCAYCAGCCCTGTTAGTGCTGCTCAACACCTCAAACATTCAGGAAAAATCTCAGTTTCTACCCATTTTGAAGCTACGTTAGCATTGTTTCTGTGTAATATTCAGAGCTATCAGTGGTAAAGGATTGTTTATGAAGTATATTTATTCTTTCATGTAGGTTGTGTTATTTAGCGCTTAATTTTTAAAAGTGAGTCACTGGAATTTATATATAAAGTAGGTATGAAATTTATGTTTGAATTCCTCTGGCAAAAAAACATTCAGTTAAATTATTAGGGTAATTGAATAAAAGTATGTTTTAAAGCTACTATTTAAATGTATTAGATTGTTGATATCRTTTTTAWTRGTAGACTTTTTCTGATGATACAGTTTTTAAAACTTTCTGAATAAAACTGGTCTTGTTTTCATGGGAATTAAACACTGTTGAATGGTGAAGATTTTCCAGTTTACTCAGCAGCAGGTTTTTGCTTGTGAAGCATTTAGAAAGCTGACAGATGTTACACAAAACCCACAGGCTCATTTGTCATTTTCATCTCTTTGTCAAATCAAACAGTTATCATCCCTAGATAAGAGAACTGGCAGAATGTTTTTATAGCGTTGAAAGCTATGATGAATAARGTAATATTTTGGTGAATGGGCACATGGGAATAAAAAAAGACAATGTTGTAAAAAACATGCACTAAATAAGTGTTATCAATTTCAGTAGCATAGATCTATTAATTCATAAACCATATGGATTATTTGAATACAGTTTATT
>NW_013952416.1:3861301-3904866 GCF_001266775.1 Austrofundulus limnaeus | reverse complement strand
AAATAAACAAAAAAAAAATAATGTTGCCCATTTATTATGAAAACAACTGCTGTTTCCTGTCAAAAATGGTTTGAGCCACATTAACCAGTTTATTAACAAAATAGCATTTTCTCATTATTTTATTGAATTTTTTTTCTCTTTTTCTAAACAGGATGTTTTGAACAACCTGGGTTCATCAGAACTGGATGAAGATGATCTCATGTTAGATCTGGACCTCTCTGACGATCAGAGACTTCGACACGGTAAGTTCTATTAACTTAATTTAATCATACACAATACAGTGTTTTAAACTTTTTTTAATGTTTGGTTGATTTCTGAAAAAACACAACTACACTTGGATGTATTTACATTTTTCCTRTTTCTGTTCAAGTAAATATTTGCTCGTACTTCCTCATTCTGTATGTCACAATTGTTTTTCTCTCCACCTGCACTGATTTGCTTCTCTTTCTCATTCCTGTTGTTTTATTCACTGTCTGGCACTCTTGTTTTTATTTTTTTCTTTAAGTCACATCAGTTCTATCACTTATTATATGAAACCAGTATTCTTTTAGCTTCTTTCAATGTGTGACAACTTTGATCCAGCTACCTCATTCACAGCAATTTATCTCTTTTGTTGTTTTGGCATTTCAGTCACATTGACATGCTGCATGGATGAAAAGGGACTGTCGTTGCTCATGTCCTTCCTCAGTGCAGCAAGGACTGCCAAAATGTAACCTCAGCTTTCATACAATATATAAAATTTTTTATTATGGTGACTAAGTGCATTAGGCTTCTATAATATTCCATATAAGAATATGTTAAGATMAACTTTATCAAACAATCTCTTGATGCGTTCATCAGTTCATTTGTAGCACATTCATGTCACATGAAAGTAGTTATCCATTTTGATGTTACGAGTAGATGTAGTAAAGTAAAATAATTAGCTTTTGTAAGTACTAATGTTAATTACAGAAGCAGCACGATAAAAGGACCATTTCATAAACTATTGTAAATATTGCCATTATGTTGCTGATTATTTTATGTGCAGTTAATTGTCCATAAATTTAAATGGGTAGTTATTGTCCTTTTGCTATCAGTGGGATTGTGTGGAGTTCTCATGAGCAGACAGTATATTACCTGCAGTAGACAGAAGATGCAGTTTGAAGAATCAGTGAGAGATGCTCATGGAAGAATCAAGCAAAAAGCTGCTCAAAACACAATTCATACAAGAACAGATTTTTACATGCAAATCAGCTTAAAATTAAATTTCCTGGTAGTTCAACCAATGCAGTAAAAACCTGTTTTATGTATAAAAACATGGTTGAAAAACAAAGTAAGGTAAACCATTCACATTAAATAAGTACTCACTCTCTAGCCCATCTGTAAGCCTTGGACTGGCTCTCACAATAGTTTAAATCATGTCAATTAAAGGTAAATGTTTAGTAACAGTATTAAGTAAAAGACAATGTCTGGACTTTCAATACCACTCAACCAAACCCCTGTGTTTAAAGGGTTTAAAGAGGTTTGTGAGAGAATTTTGGCTCAAACAGAGCCCCCATAGAGTTGCACAAAATAATGAAAGCATCTCAACAGGCACCGTCTGATAAAGAGCTAAAGGAGGCACAATCATTAATACACACTAGCACACAAGCATGGATGCTTAGTCATTAGACCTAATGGTTTGCAGACTGTAGCATGAAATTAAAGGTTTGATGAATTATTCTCATAAAGTCAAGGGACTAAGACTTTGTGCTCGCAATAAAAGAATAAGGTTCTTCAACATAATCATAGTGAGTCAGTTAAAGACACGCGCCTGCACACACTTTCAGGTTGATTGCACAATGAAGACAGCCTCAGCAACATGCACAGGCATCTATAAAGATAAATATGCATACATTCACAACAGGCTATCCAGTATACACCCATCCCACACACTTACACACACTTTCTTCATTGGTGCTTCACATTTTTACCTCTCTCTTGTGGCCTGTTGAAGCCTTTATTAAAAAGAAAGCTGTTTCACTGCAATTTATGGCCGTTTTCAGCAGCAGGGCTGAAATCACACATCCTCACAGTAAAAAGTCAACAAAGGAAGGAAGAATMTAGAACTCTTTACTTTTGTCACCTTACTAAATTCACTCTCCTCTACAATGGCATGTTATATGCGCCCATAAAAACAGACATATCACTATTGTAAACAACCCATAAAGCAATTAGCCTAATGTCGTGATGATGGCTGTGCTTGGATGGGTTCACAGTGTCAAGAGAAGATTCAAGCCAATCTTTGACCTCCTGTTTCAACCTGCTCCCCTCTCCCTTGGACCCACCTGGAGATCGCATCCTAGGAAAAGAAACCAGCCAGAGGTAAATATGTGTTGTGCACAAACTCAACTAACACATTKTCACTCCCGACWCGTCACATATTGACGCTTTTCCCAGGTTCTCTCTGTGTCTTATTTTGATGCGTCGGGTACCCCCGTCGCATCAGTTATTGACACACCAGGCATTTCCGGGTTCCCTCGGCGTCCGGTTTTGATGCGTTAGGATGCAAAATGTAGGGGTCTTTGAGTTGGGGTCCGTGGTTAATATTAAGGGTCAGGGTTCATGGTTAATTTTAGGTAGTGGGGTCAGGGATAAGATGTCTAGGGCTAATATTAAGTAATTTTACGGTTTGAGTCATATTAGTTGACATGAATTTCCTACACTGTCTAAAAATGGTTAATTTTAGGGATCAGAGTTGATGGTTAATTTTGGGTACTAGGGTCAGGGACAGGATGCCTAGAGCGAATAAAGGTAATTTTAGGCTTTGGGACGGTTAGTTTCTGTGAATTTTCTACACTTTCTGAAATTATGACAACGGATTCCGCCCCATCTCGTCAATGACTGATGCGAGGGGGGTACCCAATGCGTCAAAATTGGACGCAGAGGGAACTTTGGAAAAGCGTCATTATGTGACGACTTGGGAGTGAGAATGGGTTGACTCAACATGTACTCTTCTGTGAATCCCACTGAGCAGACAAACACAAAGTTTCACATGATTGCAAGGATTGTTGTGTGATTTCTTTGTCTTGGGTTTTTAAATAGCAAATTCAGTAGTTTTATTTATTTAAAAGTGTGTGTGTGTGTGTCAAGGGTGAATATGGCTTATAATTTAAGACAATTTAAGCTCCCGAATACCATTAAAGTGCCAAATTAATTCAGTTTCTCTGAGCATGTTTTCAGAAATACAGCATTTATCAGTTTGGTTGTTCCAAACATCTTGGAGAGTTTGCCAAGAAATGTGAATTTGCAGTGAACACTTTGTCTTTATTCATGTTTTCTAGCTGTACACTAGATATGCCACTCGGTAACTTCCATTTATAGTCAGTATAACTGCAATGTTTTGCTATTTTTTTCAGGCTAACATTACTATGTGTATTACGCCAATGAAACTTGCACAGAGATTATTTTAACTCCTATAAATTTGTTACAAAATTTAAGATTGCCTTTAAAATGTTCTTACTTAACAAATGTGCTGACATAGTACAGTATACCATGGTATGTACATGATTTAATTAAATATTTATTGTAGATTTGAACAAATTGTCAGCCAAGTAAAAAAAAAAAGAAACCTTGTTTAATCCGTCTGTTTACAACCAGAATGTTCACCCAGTTCTCGATACCTGAAGWCGTCTGACAAATTCTCCTTTCAAGTTGAACCAGGTATCTAGACCTTTAAATGCCTTCAGGCTTTCTTTTGTATTCCTTTTTTATCCGTAAACATGTCCACATCAATATCAGGAAACCTGATATCTGCTCAGTCCTTTGCACACTTGTTTTTTGATAGAGGGGAAAGATCCATGTTAAGAACAAAAGCTTTTAAATTATAATGACATTAAATTGTTTTACTCCCAATCCCACAAATATCAGTTGTGCTCATTCTTTATTATACCTCTGTATTAAAACAACTGAAAGAAACAAAAATAAATGCCATTTTTCAATCACCATTTTCAGTTTGCTAGTCATGTTTTCTCCCCAATCTTGTGGTTTGGTTTAAATGTATCAATTTGTTTACTGTATTTGGAGGTACTTCTAATATTTAACCAAGTAAAATTTCCATGAGCCTCTTTTGACTCAAAGTAATGGATTTGGTTGTAAAGCCACAAAACCACAGGCTTACTCTGGACACATTTTGATTTTAAGCCAAATGAAAAATGATAATTTGGAAGAGACAGTTTATCGTGTTGGCAGCAAAGTGGTAGCAATCAATGCCCGAAAGTGCTAACGCCATTCAGAAGTTAATTGTTGCATGAAATAAACAGAAACAGGATCAGAATGTTACTTGAACAATTTTCGCTTGATAGGTAATCATCAAATAAACCTTTGATTGATTTTGAAAGCTTTGATTGTACCATCAAATTTTGGAAAGCATTATGGCAATGTCAGGGGGGCTGCGGTAGCTCGGTGGTCAGTGCGCAGTCTTGTACTGCTGAGACTCCAGGCTCGATCCCAGGTTTAGTCAGGAAAGGGTTCTGGCATAAAACAATTGCCAAATCTTGCATGTTTATTGGCTCACTGTGGTGACCTCTGCAGAAGAGAGCAGCTGAAATATATATAAAAAACAGCATTATGACCATTTTAAATAATMGGTTGTGATCTTGTATTGGTCTTGTAAGACACAATTTGTACACAATACTTTGTGTTTGCTACAGCTGCAAATATAACTTCATTCTTCCTGCTGTACACTCATTGACCAACTGAGAGACACAAAGAGAAGGAAAGAAGGAAGGAAGGAAAGTGAATGTCCATTCCAGGAACTGCTTATCTTGAGTGTTTTGTGTAAATGTGTGACATGTTTTATGCCTTTCACTTTCTGTGAAAGGAGGCAGAAAGGTGGAGGTGAAATAAATAAATTAATTCACTTGGATAAATGCACAAGTTGTCATTTGTCTCCTYGTAGTTCACAACTTGAAGGAAACACTTTCAGCTTCTGTTTTTTACATATTAGTACCTTTGACAAGGAGGATTTTATAAGTAATTTGATTTGGCCTCTTATTTCCTCTCTATGATTCAAATCTGGATATATTTTGTTCATAACACTGACTTGTACATACACACCCACACTTCTTTGTAAAGATGATTGCAACACACACACAGTGCATCTCTATGGATGGGGCTTATTTGGTTTTATGGAGCCAGTGGGTAATAAAGGGTTGTATCACCAGTGGTGTCTGGTGGTCTATCTGACAAGCCTGCAGATGATTATTACTTTACCTTTCAGTGCTCCTTCCTCTCCTTTCTAGTTGAATTTATTTTGTGTTTTGCTTCTGGCCTCCATAGAGTAAATATACCAGATCTGTCTAAACATGCTTGCTCTAAACTAGCAATAGTATTTGTTTTCAGGTTTGGGCTGGTCAACAGGTGAGTGTGGTTTTGAAGTACAGCTTGAAAAWTTTTCTCAAATTTGTGACACTATAGTTTCTTGTGCCTCTTTTTTTCTGCGAAGGATTTTTTAAATCCCCCCTATAAAGCTTGTTGAAAACTTTAGTGAATAAAAATACTTTTTCTGTCTAGACAGTTTCAGTGAATCATGCAATCAACCTTTTTAACCATCTAAGGCTTTTGTCAAGTTGTTAAATTTGTTTTGGCTTTTTTTAAAATCCCCACTTGCGTTTGGAAGTAGTGGAGGTACACTCGTTCCCTCCCACACACTTACAAATATTTGAARTCTTTCTAGGAGATTAAGGCTAAAATGTCATTCAGCTAAAACCCTTTTTTTAGTTTGATTGAGTTTGTCGTGGTAGATAAATCACAGTGCAGCRAGAAAATGTCAGAAAGGTAAAAAATGATTCTATGCTCTGTAATCCAATAAGTAGGAGCATAAGAATGTTTCACTTTACTGAAAAAAAAAGAAAATTAATGAATGAAAGCAGATTTTAGACAAGTTCTTACATTCTTATGTAAGAACATGTAAGAACATGTACATGTGTACTAGGGTTTATGTTTATATTTTTACTGTGCTCTATTCTCTTTAAGACGAAACCTATTGAATACTCATATGAGTAATTCAAGGGATAATTTAAAWTTTCTGTTAAGGAGTTCTGTGGAGTTGTTTTTAGCACCCATTAGCTTACCTGCAGGAGATAGCAGAGGGAAACTTAAAAAAAATGTATTAATTAATATCAGCTTCTTGCTTTTAGTAGCAAAGGGTATAATCAGCATTCTTTGCTAGGTAGAAGAATATACAGAATCATACATGGATACAGCATATATATTATATCAGGGCTATTTAACTAAATTGCTCCGGGGGCCACAGTTACTGCAGGTTAACAGCTCAGGGGCCAAACATCCAGCAATTTAAGCCATTATGTAAATAAACCAAGTATTACAAAGATCAGTTACCTTTCAAATAGTTTATTTTGCTGCATTTAATCATGAAAACAACATACAGAACCCCATAAAAGTAGTGATAATTAAAGAATATCAAAAACAAAAAGAATACATTATGTCTCCTATTTAACACAAATATTTTGACATCTCTGACTTTTTAAAGCAATTTTATTTTCACTTTCATAGTTTTATATTCAACTGCTTGTAATTTTAACTGTTTTGAATGTGCATAGAAATGTTTTTTATCAGCTTCTTGTCAAGGTTCTGACGTTTCTGTAGATACCAAACATGTCTATGTTTAACTAAAATAATTCATAGTAATTAAAGTAGAAAACCAGGGTTTTGGACTTAAGAGACGAATGAACCAATTGACGGACCGAACTTTGGTCACTCCTGGGCCAGATGTGGCCCGCGGGCTGCCAGTTGAATAACCCTGTACTATATTGTTAAATAGGCAGGCCACTGACACARATTTTACTTTGTTTTTTACTGTGATGCTTCTTTCAACATTACCTATCTTTGTACATTTCATTGAGCGTTTGTAATTTTCTGTCACAAATTTGTCTTTTCTCACAAGAAGTTCAGTCATTATATTGAAGACATTTCAGTAAAAGGTACAGTGCTAACTGTATAAAATATTTTTTTAATTTAAATGACTGCAGCAGATTATGCTACGCAATTTGGACATTTTTGTGTTTTTTTGCAGATTTGTGAAATATAGTGTGCCACCAAAATGTTATCCCAAACAAATGATAACAGAGTGAATGTAAAGAGTAATAAGAAATAAAGAGTTTAGTCCACTGAAAGAYGATTTATCCTCCAATAAATTGAGTTTTTATTCATTGACAAGGGAAGATTTAGAGCATTTCCGAGTCACTGAAGTTGTGAATAGCTGWTGGCAGGTGTTAATTTCTCACCATTTTAGTTCAGCTTCTTAATTGATTTCCTCCAACAAAGCCTTATCATACAAATTTCACTGGAAAATGTGTTCATTCTGCGAGCGTGGCGCTGAGATCGGAAAGGGAAATAGCGAAATGTGTTTGCCCAGAGCTTCCTCCATCTTTTCCTTTTTTCTCCAAGTCTCTTTCGCTTTTTGTCTCAGGTTCCCCGTTCCCTCGAGGGGACATTGATTTGCTGGAGGCAGAGCAAGCTCCCTTCTGTTCACACTCACGCAAAACACAAACACACACTCATAAGCTGCTGTTCCCATCATTTCAGCGGACATTACACAGATTTCAAAAGTATTTTCCCTAGATCTATCCCAAAAATAAGTATGACAAACTTAACCTTTTCTAATAAATCTGTATAACTTATAGGTAAGAGTCTTTGGTTGGTTTTTATCTCCATAAAGAGAGATTGGTTTCTACTGACTCTGRAAACACATTATTGTACACAGAACATGTGTAGCACAAGTGAGTATTGGCTGCAGAAAACTACCTGACAGACTGCACGAAACATCTGTTCTATGCACCCAAATCAAAACGCACAGTCTTTCATGCATACTTATTGTTTATGCTTGGCGGCTGGATGATTTTTTGTGGCAGGTATTTGATTTTCTGTCTTTAAGGATTACATTGTACCAAACTTCACACAGTAAGCATCATTTATCTGTTTTTCTATCTTTGTAGAAAGATAGATGTGTCTTGAGATTTCGGGGGAAAAACAGAAACCTGAAATAAGATAGAGTCCTATATTCAACTGAATATAAAACAATTTATAGACGCATGAAATCTTCATTGCCTTGCGCAGCACATGGTGAGCAGAGACCATCCATTCGAAACATAGTACACTGTTCTAGTTTCTAATCATAAAATCAGTTGATTATTGATTGCTCCTGGATTGTGTCTTTATATTAACTCTAAACGATACGGTACATTTAATGAGAAGGAGCGAGGCAGAGCTGCGTGGAGTAAAAGAGCAAAATGAATCGGGTTTGGGTCRGATCTGTTGTTGAAATATTCAGTGTCCTGTTGTACTTTTTGATTAACTTTTTATGTGTTTACACACTCAAATGTTGCAAACATTCAATTTAAGAAGCTTAACAAAAAAATAATAATAAAAAGTAGCCAGCATGTGTTACATGGCAGTTTAATACTGAGTATTTATTGTCTAATGTGCTGGTTTTGATAAAGCTTTCTTTAATCTTGTGTGCATGTTTGTAGTTTAAACAGCATCATTTGATTGTGACAGTAATGAATGTTTCTCAGTGCCTTGTGGAAGGCTCATAAGACCAGCGAATGTTTGTGTGATGTATCTTTAATGCCTGTGTTGCATTGTGTGCTGTGTTAAGACACTGTCTCTTCGCTTGTCTCCTCTGTAAAATTGACGCAGAGGAAATTAAATTTTGACAGTCGGGACATAGCTTGTCAGTTGCTATGGTAGCAGTAGCCTGCCTGTTGAACGCTCCTCGTTTCTTTTCTTGCTCCCTTCCATCGTTTCTGATTTATTTACTGCTYTTGATTATTATGCAGAACACCCATGCAAACACCTAGAGGTATCACTGTCTTGTCAGTGGACAATCAGGAAGCRCTCTATTCCCATATCTACTTTTCTTAATTAAACGTTATTATGCCGCTACAACATAGCAAAGCTTGTTAGGAAAATGTTAGAATTTGTGGACAGGTTCAAGTTATTAMCCATAAATAGGTTTAAATGTATTTTAAAGCGAAGCAAGTGAAAGAGAATTAGGTAAATTAGATGCAGTAGTCGGCATCAGCAAGAAGAAAGAGAAAGAATCCTAACCACCTGGATTTTGAAACCCCGCTGAGAGGCAAAGACACGTACACAAAAAGACACRATCGTCTCATATTTGTCTTGATATGATTCAGTGTTATACACCAAAGTGACTTGGTAGTGTCCCACTGAGACCTGTAATCCCAGATTATATATGACTGTCTCACATACACTTGTAAACAAAGAAACAAATTGGTTTAGTCTTAATATGAGTCATAAAGTTTCCCTKTGCTGTGCGCCACGTACTTATATATTTTCTTACCTGCACACATGTGCAAGTTCACATATAAAGAGAAGCATAAAGGATCCAGCTGGGCCTCAGAGAGAAGCGTGGGACAGATAAAAAGCACTCAGCCACAGTGAAATATGAGGGAATAAATAGTAGATTTCCATCCCTTTGTTCACTAGCTTACAATGATGTCYAATTTCTTCATCCAACAAGAAGTGGCAAGACTCAGCGTTTAATTTTGCATTAATCAGTGGCTTGTGKGCTTCACATTATGTTTTAATCAATATATGGTGGTTATTTTCTGTATTTTTGACATGTTATTATTCTCATAGTCCGTACCCACGAATTGTATGCTGTTTTCTCAAGATGTCTTAGAGTGAAAACTGTGGTGATGCAGCCTAAATATGAAAAAAAAAATCTGCCTTCTGCACATCTGCTGTTCTGCATATTTTTTTAATGAATTGTTGCATGGCTTCTTATTCACTTCCCTCTTATGGGTGAATTAAATGTTCAACACAGAGAAACAAATTAGCTTCAGCTTTTAATGTCCTTGCTCAGAGTGGGGACTGGTGGTTCTGATTTGTAACAGAGAAATCCATTAAACTGGCAGCAGATAAGACATTGCTTTGATTTTCTTTTTTTTTCATAAAGTGTTTCCTTCACTTTGAAAGTATTTGTTGAACTGGCATTCACTGTTAAAAAACATTTGGCATTAAGAGTTTGTTTTCTTGAACCTAAGTGTCTCTTGATTTTTCTGATAGTTTAGAACGACAACATCTTTTTTTTTGGTTTAAACATTGCACAGGACGATGCTAAAATGTTTTCTTTCTGCAGTAAGTCATTCAGGTTCTRATTTCCTGTACTAAATACAACAAAAACACAACAAAGCTTTCCATTTAGAATTAGTCACTGATGTTTTTCTCATTCATGGCTAGGTTTAGCATTTCTTAGCATTGTTCAATGATGCAAAAAACATTTTTAGGTAATGCTGGGTATGGAAGGAAAAAACTATKAAAGTTATCAGTTTTTGTCAAAGACCCATTAATAAGAAAACCAAATGGTGTTTATTAGAAAGATATTGACAATTTGAGGGAGCCTCCCTCTGGCTCGGAACAGAAATGCTATTTAGTTACACTGTAATTTAAATATATAATTTTCAAAGAAGAAAAACAACAACAACACTATTCTGTCTGTTAGCAAACACTTGCATCCAGAATAATTGTATTTAAACAAAGAAACAAAAACCTTGTTGTCCAACCTTCTCTAGGCAAACAAACCAAACAACTAGATTCAGTGTGCACTGTGTTTGACAGCCTTGTCACAGTGAATATTTCCAAGTTTGCTGCTGTTTCTTTTTAAAAACAAAACTAAACCTAACCTCGACTCTTTTACCTGGCAGCCAACACATAGTGAAGCTCCAGCTGCATCACAGGAAGTAATGGTATAAAATAAATTTTGCACACCAAATAGATTTGCAAGTTGTAACCTAGCTGCCTAAACCAAGCACAACTTTTCTTTTCATGGTTCGATTAAACACAACCTGTTCTGGGAAAGAGTGAGGTTAATCATCTTTGAAAGGTACATTTTTGAGCTTGTACAATTATCTTCAAACACAAAAATCACATGTGGACCCCTTTATCAACCTGTGCCTCTTAACCTCTATTAACCGCAGCAAATTACTGCTAAATTAAATAAAATTATTGTGGTCAATATCACATTCTGATTTAGCATTTCATGGCCTTATTTTGTGTAATTTTATTTTCAATGTCTGTGTCTAGACCTTATGATGAGTAGGRGAAAGTGGGCCAAATATTTATACTGTATTGTGTATTTATATTTTAAATAGATATCAATCTGTTTTGTGTTTTGTAATTGTTAACAGGGAGGTTAAATAAAGTGTACTGCCTGGTGGTCAATAGTGCAGTCGTGTAATCCTGAGTCTGCAGGTTGGAGCCCTGGCTGCCTCAGGAAGGGCATGGTGTAAAACTGCCAAATCTTTTGTGCGAGTTCACTGACTGTGACGAGCTCTGACGAAGGAAGCATCTGGAAGAAAACAACAAAATCATTTAATGATTAAAACGTTAACAGAGATGTTGCTGTGGACGCTGGAACTGTTTRGTTTCACATTTCAGGACGTCGAATTGATATTCACTTAAGGATTAGACAAGTTGCCATTTTCAGTTAAGTGAGAACAAGAAATTATGTGACTTAGTAGGTTTAGAGTTGGTTTTTAGAAGCTCAACAATAGCAAAGGGATGAGGCTTTGCTCACAAGCACCGAGTGCTGCCCCTCGGCAGGCTTCCACAAAGCCTGCCAGTCAGAAGAAAATGGGCTTTTATGGGTTTAAAGAGCCTGGAGCTAATATTACAGGCAGCAGCTCAGCTGAGGGGCCACATAACAGGCAGAATGAGATAAATAAGGATTTGTTTTGCGCTATGAATCATGCAATATCATGCAATAAAAATATAGAGCTTAAAAATAAGCTTTTTACGTTGCCTTAATATTCARCATTTTGGAGGCTTATTTGGTGTACCTTTACCTTTTTGTTTCATGTATGGAAGACTTACTACTTTGTAGAAAGCAGTTCCCCAATGCCTGCATCAGTCTGAAATAATTATCTTATAAAAATACCACAAATGCTAAATGGGTTGTATTTATTTTGCACTTTTCTTGTCTTGCTGACCACTCAAAGCACGTTTTCCATTAAAAGCTGCATTCACCCATTCACACACACATACTGGTTTGCAGATCGGCAGCAGTGTGGGGTCTAGTTTCTGACCCCCGGACACTTTGACAAGTAGAGGAGAAGCTGGAATCAATCAGACAGCCTCCCAACTGGCAGAGGACTTCAGCTGTGTTCCTTCACCCCTCTCCTTATAGCTCTGTTCCTTTAATCTGTCTTTTGTTTTTTGATTTAGTTTTGTTTTTCAAAGTGAAGGGCAAAAACTGTCACTTGCATCTCATTGAAAAAAAAAACTATTAAAGGTTTTTACAAGTTTAATTTTGTAATGATGTTTCTCCTGCAAATTCTGCATTCCATAATAAATAAACTGTAACTGAATTTCCAACTTCTAAGAGTCCGGGAATAAAAACAAAATGCCCATGAGAAGTCGGATTTAAATCTAAATTTTTAGTTGAGAATTTGGGTAAGTTTTTTGTCAAACCMAAGTTTTGCATTTTCCAAAGGAAAGGAACAAGTAAATGTTTTTCAGTTGCCTTTCAAAGCTCATAAAACACTGGAGAGACTACAGCCTGAATAATATTAGTTAATTTTGTATAACTAACATTTTATTTAATAACTCAGCATACATGAAATGCTTCATCATGTGGAGATCGGGGCGAATAACGGGAATTATTATCCTCTGAACCAGAACTGTTTTAAAGTTGTGCCACAGAATACTTTACTATTTTACATCAGCTCTTCAGTCACCAAACGTAAATAATGAAATTATGTTTTGTTGGAGTTTTGGTGTTAGCTAGCACTTTATACAACCAAAGTTACTATGGGTTCTCATGCACATAAATCACATTTTTTTTATTTTATGATACAAAATTATAGGATTAACAAACAAATACAATAAGTTTAGATTTTAGAAGTTTAAAAATTTTTGAAGGAAGTACAGAAAAAAATTGGTTTTCAAGTGAATAAAACAAACAAAACAACACAAAAACTCCCCATTTGTGACGGATGTGCCATTTTTAGCTCTTATGACAGCTTGATATCTTCGTGGCATAAGCTGCTAATAGAAAAATATTTTTCATCAAGCACATTCCAGCTCTCTCTGATAGTYGCTGACAGATCAGCTTGGCAGGAAGAAACCTTGTCATAAACTATTTCTTTCAATTTACAACGTAAATTATCAGTCCAGTCTGTTTATTGGTCATATCAGCAAGTTGACATGTGTTTTCTGAAGAAACCCTTTGACAGCCTTTGATTTGTGGCAGCTTGCATTGTCATCATCCTTATCACCATGTTGGTGTTTTACTGATGGAATAAACAAGCTGTCAGGATTTCACAGTGCACCTATAGAGGTGATGTCTCTTAGCTACCCTGGTCATTTGTTTTAAATCCAAAACTATATGATCAGACTGTGAAAACGTTTGTTTTCTGACTCCTTTTCTTTAGCCCACTGTGACCTGGTTGCCTTGTTTCTGTTTCTATGTATTAAATGTGTATGCATTTTTTTGTACGTTAAATCAAATGACTTAAATGTTGACTTCTGAATTCACCTATCTTTGTTCATTTTTTGTTCTTTAACTTTTTTTTAASTCATTTGCCTTCAGCTGTCTGTTCTGATGCTTCCATTTCCTTCCTGGTCTACTCATATGCTTTCCTTTTTACAACTTTTATACTTTGCACTTCATCCAAATCTTTCCTATAAGTGACAAGGAACAACCAACATTTTTTTTTACCACATTCTGTACTGAATGACCTCTTTGAGGGAGTTCTAATTCTTTTACTTGTTTCAACTGACAGCTCTCTTGTTCAGTCCTTGTTTCCTGTCAGCCCGGTGCTAAAATATTGTTAAGGTCTGCAGCATTTCTTATTTAAAGGCAAACTCATTTACGTGTTTGAAGTTGTGCAGGTATTTTTTTTTTTTGGAAATGCAAATTACAAGGTGAATTTTAAAAATTTCCTTCAACTTGATCTAAAAAAGGTATTTTTTTTATTCTAACAGATTTAATTAATGTAGTGATATGTTACAAAATTGGAATGTTCAGCTGTCACAAAAAAGTTTGTGTCATATATTTATAGTGGACTCGATAATTTTTCACAATAAATACACACACGATAAATGGGATTTAAATCGTTTTGTTTTGCTTCAATATAAAAACTTTTGTTCATTGTTGTTATTTTTTTGTAAAGCCAGTAAGAACATCGCCAGATGATTCTAACAGTAAACCTGATTTATGACTCATTTTTAAAAAGGTGTTTGAAAATAAATAAAACTGAGATGACAGGCACAGACCCATATTAATTGGGTTTAAGATTGTTGACGTGACAAATCTTTTTTTGTAAAAAAATTAGCTGTGTTTATTGCTATTCTGAAAACATTTTGAGATTTCAAAACCTGAGAATGTTTTTACCTTACTTTTATGATTTACTTTAGAAAACATGCATTTTCAGTGTTAGCTGTTTGTTTCCACATTGACAACACTGTTAAACTACATGTTGCAGCTTACCAGCTACATTTTACACTTACTGTATTGTTGTGAATTAGTTATATATTGTAAAATGTAGAGCAAATCCTACCTGGTGTTCTTTATATTTAGATTGTCATGACTGCAGGGTCATCCAACACATAACGAGGCAGCAGTTTCCTTAAATTAAAACAATCACAGCATAATTACACTGCCACTGAAATTCTGGTCCTTCATCATCTGGTCTTTACAGATAAATACTGGAAATCATCATGTCCTTAAGTAATGAAGAAGATAAACAATAATGTGTCTTCCAAATGATTTTTTCCTTTGGGTACAGAAATAGAAATGTTATTGTGGATTTACTGACAAGATTTTAGGGGAGGAAAAAAAACAAAAACATCCTCAATCAACCAGTACTTGGCTTTTGCAATCAGTTGTCACCACTAGCATTCTGTGTTTTTTTTAGCCAGCCTGCTTAAAAAAGGGGAAATGAAAGCCGTTTAACGTAAAATATATAGGTAGTTAGTAAGATGAGTCACATTCTACAAAGCAGGAAGTTCACTTTTTTAGTAAAAAAAGATGTCTGCTACATTTTGGAAATGTAGCTTTTCAAGCAAGATTAGAAAATTGAAGGGGGTGGGGTGCTAGTTTGACTTGTCTGTGTTCTCTGAAATTTCTTGTGGGTGAGGATTAGATGCTTCTTTCCAAGCAACAAGAAGTTGTGATATTAATTAGAACAAGTTAGTCCCGGTTAGTCCCTGTTAGTCCCCGTGGTTTCCTCCCCCAGGTGAAGCTACTGTAGTGGTGCTGTCATAGTGTGACTTTTTCATAGGTTAGCATCTCAGATGATATGACAAGCTGACAGTCCCTGAAGGTGCTAGGCTAAGTGCAAAGTAAATACAGAAGCACTGAGCAAAGGCTTCTATGACAAGAAACATAGATTCCGAGTGCAGAGAAAAACAGAAAGCAGAAACGACATTAAGGTTAATCAGAAATTTACCCCTGCCGTATAACATTAGTTTTATATTTTCTTCCTTTCTGTGTCTGGAGAGCTGTGTTCACCATTAGATTCACTGCCTGGAGCTTGGCTTGTGCTCACTCTTTAGTCACAGATGCACTTTATGTCGGAGATGAGTTTAATGGCAGCATTAAACATCCATAGCCTCAGGTGCTGAATGCAGATGACTGCGCTATGTCTGTCAGGTGGAGAGAAGGAGTGACAAATGAGGGTGATCATTCTGCCTTAGCTGTGGTGCACCGTTGTACTTCACTTGCACAGGGACGGAAGCACACACTTACACACAGATATCTGCACTTCACACATGTTCAGAGCCATAGACACAAATTGGATTGTCCCTATTAATGCGTTCATTATTGCCAGTAAAAAAATTAATGACAAAAAAGTTGGCACAGGGTACTGACTGCCTGCTTAAATGCGCCTCCGATTTTAAGGATCCCTTACAATTATCACTTGTGAGACATTGTACTTTTTTTATTGATGATTGGCAGCCCACTGCTTCTTATTGCTGCAAAAGATAATGCATTTGAATCCCACATGTTTTATTTGACGAGCGGTCATTATTTGTCTCCACACACTAACCAAGCATTATGTAAAAACCCAGAGGTGGAGGTATGCATAAGAGTGTGTGTATGTTGTTAGCATTGTGTGTGTTGTTTATTGCCTGTGTGGGTGTGCGCGCGAGTGTGTGTGCAAGCATGTGTCAGTGCTGAGAGCCAACAGCTCAGTAATAAAACACTGGTAAAATATTGAAAGTCATAAAAAGGCAGATAATTGGCTTTTTCAGGTTGGTGAAATGGATCACTTCTAACACAGCTGTTGAGAAATGGCTGCTGAGAGGAGTGAGTCAGACAGATGGAGAGGAGAGTGTAATTTTGAGAAAGACAAAGGGTGAAAAACCTGTATATTAAAGAATGGAAAAAAACAGGAAACGAGTAGGAGCACATGGGGAAATATATAGGATTAATAATGAATGACAGAAAAGAGTGGAGGAGATCAGTAAAAAGGCACAGGAGGAAAAGAATGAGTGCAAAGCAAAAAAGGAGGCATCATATATTTCATCATTATAGAAAAGTTTCATCTTTTGTAGATTTAATTGCATATATGTGCATTTGTTCATGTAGTACCAGTTGCTGCCACTAGCTGGTGTTATAGTATATCCCCATCAATTTAAATTAGGACTTTGACTACTTGTATAATCTCTTAATTGACTACCATCAGAGAGTGCTATTCCCTAGAATCACATGCTGTGCATAACCTGCTAAGACACGCTGTGTGTTTGTGTATGTGAAAGAATAAGAGGGTTGTGGAAAAGTGAAATAGAGTGAGAGTGGCTACCAGCTCATGACAGTGAGAAGACAGATGACCCTGAGTAGAGGAACGGCCTCCCTGCCTGTACAGCATCTATCATCACTGAACAGACTTGTCTTCTACTGTTTGCTGCACTTCCCTTTGTGTGTGTGTGTGTGTGTGTGGGGGGGTGTGTGTGTGTGATTACCTGCGGATGAGACTCATGCTTTGCTGGAAAATGACTTGTCTACCCTGTAACTGCAGACACAAAACGTATAGCTTTGCATGCACGAGCGCACACCATGTGTTCTCTTCGCTTCCGAGGACGTAACATCGATTCACATTTATCTCCCGGATAAAAGTTCGACCAGAAAACAAGCCTTTATGATTAACATTAAGTGTAAGTTTTCTTCCCAAAAGGAAGATGAGTCATCACAATGAACCACTTAGCATATTCATTCCTCCTACAACACGAGTTACGTCTGCGCACACATACAGTCAGCACACAAGGAGCCACACAACCTTTATGCTACTGTCACTAAAGCAACTATGATTATCAAAGTAGCAGTACTAGAAGAAGTGAAAGGAAAACCTTTGCAGAAGATTTGAAATGTCTTATGCCCTGAAGCATACATCAAACACCAAGGCAGTGTTACATCATGGACACACACGGCTGCTATTCGCACTGGATCATTTGTTTTTATTGATGATGAGACAGATGACAGAAGCAACAAAAGGATTTCTGAAGTGTTTATGTACATCAGTCAGTTCTAAACTGTATAAAATCACCACAAAAAAAAAAAAAAAACATTTGGTGAAAATAAGCTAGGAGTTTCCTGAGGTAACAGATCCAGTAGTGGCTGAGTTAATGACCTGTTCTCAGTCTGATAGAGCAGCTTTTCATTAGCTGTAAACAAAACTAAAGACAAAAAGACCCACAAACTACTTAAGACAACTGCTCTAAAGGTCTTATTATCACCACAAAGAAAACTTGTCATGTAAAAAGTACTATTTTCTTGTCGCTAATCTGATGTTTTCAGACTTTAGGCAGCTGGTGTGGTTATATAGATTTATTTTTCTTTTCAAATTTGTATAGCTTTTTAAAAAAAATGTTCTCACAAAATACCTCAATCTTAAAAAACTGTCTTTAAATGTGAACATTCCCTTCAACAGATCAGGGATAAATGATGAAATTGATTTTTACAAACATGGATTCTTGTTGAGGATCGAGATCAACACAGTTCAATCCATTTTAACATTTTTTTCATATACAGTACTTAGGGTCACTGTATCTAAATAAGGTCGTTTTGATGGAGGTGTGAATGTGTTTTTATGTGCTTTAGGCAGCCTCTCACAAAATGTTATTGTTACGTTTAAAATCAATCACGGATATTGTGAAGTGAGATGAAAATCTCGTTTAAAGGTTCTGCTTTGTTGACAAAAAAGCTTTTCTCTCATTTTTCTGTAATTATATGGATTTACTGCATCACATATTCAAACCAAAAACTCTGGTAAAAGTCAGACTGAGGGTAAAAAGTGTCATTTTTTAAGAAGCACACTGATGCGAAAAGACAACAACTAAAACTTGTGACAGTAGGAAAAAACATCTTTGTTTTGGTACTGCACTGTGCTTTTTTGTGTTGTGCMCAGAGAAAAGAATGAATGATGTATTTTTTTATTATTTATTATTTATTTATTTACGCTCTGCTCATCCCAGTTGAATAGCATGTGGGGCAACAAAGAGAAACATGGAGAAAGTTCACCCTTCCAGGGATGTCAAGCGCGATCAAAAAAGGTAAAAACAAAACCATTTTAGAGTGGGGACAAAAAGCACCCACAGCTACTTGACAGACAGTACTTACCTGTCCTCAAAAGACTGCCTGTTTCATCGACATTTGTCTGAGGTACTCAGCAGGTTCCCGTGAGGAAAACCTGAGATTTTGACGCCACATCAGTTTAGTGTAGTGGTTGTCACAACGAAAAAGGGTAAATAAAAAGGGGGCAAAGAGAAAGTTAAAGAGTTGGTAGACAAGGGCAAAGGAGACGGGTTGTGTTGGGGCTCCGCTAAGGAGGAACAGCAAGGACAAAGTGGTTAGGGGGTTGAGATTGATGAATAAAAAATAAATGAAAAGGAGGGTTCGATGCGTAGGTGTGGTGGGTGAATGATAGTAAAAAGACGAAAGTTGATGGAATGGTGAATGAGCAAAGAAGAAAGTATGAGGCAGCAATTCGGCTCGACCTTATCAGTGGGTAGTCTTTTGAATGACTCTGGGGTGATTGATATTTTTGTGATGTTGTCTTTTTTCGGTCAAGAAACGATTTCCCAAGAGAATTTACTGTCTGCCTTACCATTCCTCGCTACTGTTTACTCGCTCATTTTTCTGGGAGAATGCGACAGAAGGCTACTCATCTCCCCTCACCCTGCTCTAAATGGCCATCAGTCAAAGTGAACATGTTCTCTTGATGATAAAGAGCTCCTTGCGCCGGCTACTATGACTGCCTCTCTTTATTGCAATCACTCCGTCTCCTCCTTCTCTTGTTATGCAGACTGTGAACTCTGAGATTGTCTGTGTGCTTTTCAGACAAGAGGGTGGTATTTCTCAGCTCACCTTTTGAAAATGTCAAAAAAAAAAAAGATTTGAGATGCACAGTCCCCATGTACTCTTTTCTGTCAAAATATCACAGCTTGGAAGGCAAATGTTAATGCAAGAATGAAGTTTAATGAAACAGATTGAAAAATGTGTGGATTTATTATTTGTTTTAATTTGTTAAACATCTGGAATAGTGTTCTTGTAAAAATTGCATGGYACTTAATTTGTTTAATTTACTACTTTAGAGCTAATGTGTTTGGAGGTTGAAGATTTAACAATTTTTTGTTTTATTTCCAGTTTTGTCTTTAAAATATTCAGATAAAAACTTTGTTTTTACTTATTTTTAGTTGCTCTTTAATTGCATTCATGGTGGACATACACTTGTAGTAGTACAAATGAAAATCCATAATTAGTTTAATTACGTATATGTTAGAACAGTTAATTAGTTTAGTTTAGTCTTATTTATTTATTTATTTATTTGTTTATTTGTTTATTTATTTATTTTTGGTGTTTTTAAATTTTTCAACTTGCACTGGGCCAAGAACAGTGCTCTTGTTATTTATTTTTATTTAGTTAGAGCACTGTCCTTTGCTATTTCAATATCAAATCATGCCAAACGATTTGAACATTGTAATAATGAACACGTTTTATTCCAATTTGTTGAAAGTGTTTGTGTAATATTTTTATTTTCTTTGACTCAGGTATGRGTCTTTTGTTGTACTAAACTCTGTAGGTGTTTAAGATTATTCAACAGTGGTCGTGTATCACAGACCAAAGATAATCATTTCCTGAGGCCTGTCCTTCCGTCCATTTTCTTACGCTTATCCGGGATCGGATCGTGGGGGCAGCAGCCTAAGCTGAGAGACCCAGACTTCCCTCTCCCCAGCCACTTGGGCCAGCTCSTCTGTTGGGARCCCAAGGCATTCCCAGGCCAGCCGAGAAACATAAACCCTCCAGCGTGTCCTGGGTCTTCCTCTGGGCCTCCTCCCAGTGGGACATGCCCAGAACATTTCACCAGAGAGGCGTCCAGGAGGCATCCTAACCAGATGAACCACTTGAACTGGCTCCTCTCGACGTGGAGGAGCAGCGGCTTTACACTGAGTCCCTCCTGGATGACTGAGCTTCTCACCCTATCTCTAAGGGAGAGCCCAGACATCCTGCAGAGGAAACTAATTTCGGCCACTTGTATCCGCGATCTTGTTCTTTCAGTCACTACCCAAAGCTCGTGACCATAGATGAGGGTAGGAAAGTAGACTGACTGGTAAACTGAGAGCTTTGCCTTCTGGCTCAGCTCCCGCTTCACCAAGACAGACCGGTACAGCGCCCGCACCACTGCAGATGCAGCACCAATCTGCCTGTCGATCTCCCGCTCCATTCTTCCCTCGTTCGTGAACAAGACCCCGAGATACTTGAACTCCTCCACTTGGGGCAGGACCTCCTCCCCGACCCGGAGGCAGCACGCTACCGGTTTCTGGCTCAAGACCATGGTCTCGGATTTCGAGGCACTGATCCTCATCCCGGCCGCTTCACACTCAATGTCAATGTCAATGTCAATGTCAAATTTATTCATATAGCACTTTACAACATGCATAAAGCTGTACCAAAGTGCTGTACAAGAACAACACAAATGACAAAACAGAGCAAAAAACAATACATCAATTAGATGCCAAAGAATAAAAATGAGTTTTAAGAAGCGATTTAAAATGATCCAGGCTGTGGGCAGATCTAATCTGGTAAGGTACCCCTCCAGTGAGAGCTGGAGATCACAATCTGATGAAGCCAATAGGACCACATCATCCGTACAAAGCAGAGATGTGATCCTAAGGTCACCAAAATGGATCCCCTCAACACCTTGGCTGCGCCTAGAAATCCTGTCCATAAAAGTTATGAAAAGAATCAGTGACAAAGGGCAACCTTGAGAGTCCAATTCTCACCGGAAACGGGTCCGACTTACTACCGGCAATGCGGACCAAGCTCTGGCACCAGTCATACAGGGACCTAACAGGTTTCCTGAGGCCTGTTTACTGTTTAATGAACTGGATTTCGGAATGAAACAGATAATTTAAAAAGTGCAGAGGTTTTTTCCACAGTAAAGCCTCCACTATTTATYTTTRTAACARTGGGCCTCATGCAAGAACATGTTGGTATTCTTATCCTAAYTATCTCTTACTTTTGTTCGTAAGAAGGGTTCGTACGGACATGCCACGTCAGATTCAACAAACTCWTCTATCTTCAGGAAAAGGTGTGTAAATGAGTTGCGTAAATTGATGAATGCGTATCCAGGTGCTCGTGCACGGGGAGAGGTGATTAGCAAAATCTTCCACCACAAAAACACCATATAAGGAWATARGTTTCCTGCCTCACATACCAGGAAGTGTCAATGCATAAGTGACATCGCAAAGTAAAAAAGAAGAACTTTACGAGTTCGGAGATTGAAGTCCTTCTCTTGGAGATCCATATAAAAGTCTTTTTTTGCAGCGTCAGCTGTGGAATTAAAGGATCTGCTTTAAAGCCGAAGAATTAAATGATGACTGCTGTTAATGTCGTGTCTCCCATGGGTCYTACAGTCACAGAAATAAAAATCGAAATCATATTTATCTCTCTCTGTAGTCCTGCTCCGGTTTTTCTTTAGTCAAATATTTTTAATTTCASTGTAAACAACTTTGTTACATACAGTAGGTTTCACTTCAGAAGAGCAGTCGTGCACCGCAACCCCCACCCCCGGCCTTCTCAACTATCAGATGCGTTTCTGAAAAAAATCKTTTTAAAATGTCTCAAAACTTCAATTAATTTCATATTAATATTGTAGTGCTATACGACAAAATTAGTAGCCAATTTATTCTAATTTAACCAATTTATGTCGTTAATCTACATTATTACATTTAAAATTATAATTCTAATTCAAACAGAATAGCCTCTAGTCAACACAATTATAGGGTGTGATTTATTTTCAACTCAAAATATCTTCAAACTAATTAAATATTAAGTTATTAATGAAGAAAACCCYTCTGGATAACAGCAGACTGACTGCTCATAAAATATACGACAGGTCTGGACCACTCGTGYATTTTGTTCGTATCTGAAAAAAATCTTAGAATARGAAAACATTGGTGAATGCCACAAATTATCCTAAAACTCGTACACACAACTTAAGAACAAATCTGTGCGTACGAATGGTTCTTACATGAGGCCCATTGTCTCTATGTGGTTGAGTTCAGGACCACTTTACAAACACAAAATTAGTCTCTGCAGTTTGTACAGAGATAAACTAGTTCAATTCAACCATATTGATACAATCTAGTTCAAACGAATTTATTCCAATTCAATCTAGTTTTAATCCAGATTTATATAGTTGGATACAGTAAATCTGTAATTGCAAAAAGCAGATTTAGTGAACATTTTTTTGCGTAAGAAAAATAAAAATACTTTGAACAGAAAGAAACTTTTAGCAGAACCAGAACATGAAATGGTGGTCCGCTGCCACTGGCCAGGTATGAGAGGACAGGATAGAGACACAAACAAACAAGTTGCATTTATAAAACTAAATTAAATCACATTAGAGTACACTATATCAGCTGAGAGGCCTCCTATATACAGTAAACGCACACATTACCAGTTGAAAACATTCCTGACAGTAAAGTATCCCTTAAAGTTAATAACAACAATGACACTCATGATTAGATAATGGACTTTTTTGTAAGTGTATATCAACATCCAGCGATTTTGTTTTTTTTAATGCAATAAAAATGCGCCCTTCGTATAATTGAGGTCTCTTTAGAATTGAATTCCTTGGAGAGGTTAATAAAACCGAATGAACTCTAAATAACAGGTGTGTGTATCACCGCTGTTTATTGTATTGTTGAAAATATGGTGTTGAATCAAACAGGCACACAGCATTGTTCTCTGAGCTGCCAAGTTATTGTTTGGACCATGTCTCTGCATTTTCACTGGTCACGCCTGGTATCACACAGTGTTCCAGGAATTGCTTGGATACCAAGAAACAACTGTTTTCTCTATATTACTGTTTAATGTATCATCTTCACTGCAAGTACACACCAATGGCGATGATAACAGCAGCCAGGGAGAGGTGAGGATGGGTCAGTGATCCTGTTTTCACGCCGGCTCATACTATCATTAAATTTCTTTATTTCTCCTGTTTTGCCTCCAGGGAGCCCAGCCGTCCAACCAGCCTGCTGCCTGCTGACTGGAGCACAGGGTTGGGTTCAGGAAAGGAAGATGACCTCTTACCTCCAGGGCTGGAAACCCTTCCACTCAGACTGATGCTGCAGGACTGCACAGCTGTCAAAACGCTGCTATTAAGACTGAGACGAACGTTGCAGGAGGTGAGTGATGCTTAACCACACCGCCGCTGAAAGACAGACTTCTTTTCCAGTTAGCACTTTTACATTTTTTTAAATTGCATTAAATAGTGAACAAATAATGACGAGCAATTTGTTCAGGAATCAGTGTGCGCAGTGCTCCTCCCACCCTTTTGTTAAATCAGCATCATGAAGTCTTGTCAAAGTGTTATTTTAAGACTTTGAACGGTCTCTATTATTTCTTTGTTTTGTTAATTTAATGATATTCTAAGTTGGGAGGAGGAAACTGGGAGATGTATTTAAGTGTCTGCCATAATACTCTTTATATGTACAGCGACACACACACACACACACTTTCCACACAATAATTCTGTTGTCACAGGCTATTACTTTGCTCTTTAAATGCCTTAGCCTATTCAGAGCTAAAGTTTTACCTCAGGCTACAGGACCATCTCCGTGTGAATGTTTGGAACTCAGTAAAATTACKTTCACACRATTACAGATGTGATTAGCTGGAATGGTCACTTAGTAAGGCACTGACACGTTGCAACACTGTGGCCTTGCAAGGTTTAACTATAGACAGGGATCCATATTAACTCTGTTGTGTCTTTAGCAGCTAATCTGCTTATTTCCAGACTTGAAAAATGAATGCAATAACATACCTGCTTAAAAACATTTGCAGTTGATCATATATTTATAGTTTAGTGAACATGATGATTTTGTAGATGTGATTTATAGTTGCAGCAGAAATAATTGCAATTTTTMTTTCACCTTCTTACTAGAAGAAACAAAACCTTTTGTTATAGAATAACAAATAATTAATGGTTCTTTTAAAAAAGGTTTATGAYCACAGCTTTAAGAAAAGTTGTGATTTGGAAACAGGTGTGTACACCTACGGCTCAYAAAACCTTTAACAAAGTCGTATGAGAGAGAACGAGAGAAGAGAGAACCTTCAGCATCTTTTAAATCTCTACAAGATCAAAGCAGTTGGAGTCCACCGAGGCATGTATATGGTTTTCTCCTGATCTCTTTGCTGTTCGGTTTTCAGTTTTTTTCTCCCAGGACTTCTGTCAAAAAGACACGACAAGTATAAAATAATAATTTGTAGTGTGATAAACTAAAGTGGTGATGAGGAAACTGAGGGGGATTGTGAGCGAGGCAAGGAGCATCAGAAGATAAATATGAAAGAGGAGATACTTTGCCCTCTTTTCTGTTTCATTAACTTGCAGAAGATGTTATTGCAATGATCTTTGGGTTTTGGTTTTGTGTTTTGTTGTTCTTCCTTAATATTCCGAGGGGTATACTAAAATTGCAAAATTACCACCCTAGCCTGATACGTTTACCTAAAAATGGATTTTTCATTGACTCAAATGTGGGTTTATTTTCACTGCAGGTAATGCCCATAATTCATTGCCTTGAAGCCATTTATGTTCAAAGTTTTGGATTAAATTGTCTAAATTTTGTATTATTAGTTCACACCTTTTCATTTAAACAACCTGCTAGTGATCACAGCAATCAGTGTATTTAATGCTGAATGTGTCAAATGTTTTAATGCRCTCCACCCCCTTTTTTCTGTGCTTCTCTTCTACAAACAGCTGAAATTAAATTAACACGAAAAATTCAATCAATCAACATTTATTTATAAAAATTAATTGTGTCTCTTACATTTTTAAACATCCTTTCTTTAAGTGGTAGAAAATGACTTCCAAACTGTTTTCTTGAAGACTGTGAAGACCTCAACTCTTCAAAGTTTTTTCTCAAATATGGTAAATGAGGGTGAACCAGTTTAGTCAATATGAAGCCTTTGCTTTAGATTTTAGCTTATTAAAGAGCTGAAGTTGCTTATTGAGACCCAATTTAAAGCTGGGACATAAAACTGTCTATTAAACCTTAGAAGGGRGAGAAGGACAAAAATAATGAAACATGTCAGTGTCTTACTTGCAAATTAGTGACAACATAGTTGTCTAGTCAAATAATGGGACTTCTTGTTTTTGCAGACATTCATGAGCACCAGGCTGATAATACTGCACTTCTTACCATTTCCAGTGTTTACTGTGCATCATATTTGTCACTTTGACACTTTTGGCCAGCCATGCTCAGCTTGCTCCTAAATTATTTCTCTTTCAGCAGTTTATCCTCTTGGCTGCACGGAGGAACATTTCTAAATTGCCACTGTCTATGTGTGCTTAAACGCAGCCTAACACAATGATCCTCATTTGTCAACGTCAGCCTTGGTTTCTAGCTAAACCGTCATGTCCCATTTGTTACAGTACATACTTTTGGCCCTTGTGGACGTTGTACTATTTCTGTACATGCACTACCAGGCCCAAGTCCATTCCACTCTAACCCCAGAGGCAGTCAATTGTTCAGTTATCGGTTTTTGAAGAAAAGAACTGCATCATACAGGATCAAAGGCGCCACTAATCAACATGTGTAAAAGTTTTTTGTGTACTCCTGCAGCTACACACTTTTACTGTACAAAATAAAAGAGAAAGGAAACTGTTCTGAAAAACAAGACTCTGTTTTCTGTCTAAAGTCTTGCCATCGTGTGTTTATCCAAGAACTAAAAGGGATAATATTTTGATTCTAGMTCTTTCTTCCCATAAAAACCCAGAAGTCAATGAGTAGGAGAGAAAATGAATGCCTCTTTTCTWATTTCAAGGTTTTCATTTCTCGACTTAGATGATGTTAGAGTGTGATTAAAGGTGTGCATCAACTACAAAACCTGCTTTCCTTTCTAAAGCCATTTATCATCCGTCGACATTCAGTTTCAGTGTAGTGCAAGTCATTAAATTCATGGCTCCCCAGCAGCCAATTCTTAAATCTGAGAGGCTTTTTACTGAGCCACATCTAATTGTAGGGACAGTTGTGTGTTAAGGCCTGTGGGACAGAGGTGACCTTAAAGAGAATGTGTTTGTGTTCGAGAAGGAAAGAAAGAAAGAAAGATGCTCTGTGTGTGTGTATGTGTGTGTCAGGGAGGGCACGCCTGTCTCTCTACGTAGGAAAAAGCATTGATCACAGATGACACATTGATGGCCTGGCGCCATAGCACACCTATAATTCTGATAGGGAGGTGTGTGTCTTTAAAAGGTCAGCCAAACCAATAAACCATCAAGTTTATACTGTGGAAAGATTTGGGCTCCAGTGTTTCCCCAAACTTACTTCAAATAGGTCAGAAATGCTGGAATATAGACTTTTACCTAAAAAGTAAAGTGGTAATAGAACATTCTGAAAATTCAAGAATCTTGAGTCTTGCACAAATTTATCAGGCACACTAGTTTTAGTTTCCTCTATTATGAATTTTTCATGAACCACTCTGCTTCTATTGTTTTCACTGCTATAACGTTTATAATCACTATTGAACACATTGGGCCCATCCATTTCCTTTAGTTTCTTTAAAAAGAACCTTTGGAAAAAAAACAACAAAAAAATAAATTAAGTTCTAGTGTCAGGAGTCAATTTAAAGTATGTCGTACATATGTTTGCTCTTCCCGTTTTTCTCATTTTACTTCACATTTTATCTGTCATGTAGTGCTGTCATGTCATTACTGAGCAGTGCTGCATCAGTACAAGCAGTCCTGGCTGAAGACCTCATTTTATCTCTCCCTACTCCCCATATCTTCTATTGAAGCCCTCGCAGGTGACATTTAGACCGGCATCTGATCTCAGAAGAACTATGTTTCTGTGTGTCTGCATGTCTGCTTGGGGTCTCATGTTCATTCATTGTCACCTGAATGAATGCTCTCATGGAGCTTTTGTGTGTACATGTGTGTGTGTAAGTTTTCTTCTGGAACCCCCTCTCTCGCTAGCCCTACTTTCTGTCTAGTTTCTTGTTGAGGTTTTGTAAAATGTAAAGAATAAAAATATGTCAAGAATTTCGCTTTTTAAATGAGAATCTATCCTTGTTTTGTCTACTTTGTACTGAATGAGCAACCAGACTTTTGTTGTAGTTTTCTTTTATACATTTAACAACAAAGAAAATTTTACTAAAAGATGCTAAAACATTCCTCGTTTTCTGCATTTTTTTTCTCACAAACTGGCGTACAGCTTGAAACCTATTTTTAAAAAGTTTTCCCCCCAACATGATTTACTGTATGTCAGTCTGATATACAATACAAAGGTTCTATGTTCTTATATAGGTTTGTGCTATTGTTTTTCACAGAGCACAGAGCCAAGTCCTGCCAGCAGCCTCCAGTCTCTACCCATCAGCCCCTGCAGTGAAAAGTCCCTTCCATTAAAGGTAATATAAAGCATATTGCTTTATCTCTTCATAGCTGCATGGTGTTGTACTTCAAACAATTTGTTTATAACAATATTCCGATATAATATGTACAAACAGGTACTAGTTTCTGTGTCATGCGCAGGGAAAGGATATTTTTAAGCAAATGAAGTGAAGCAAAAACCAACAACGTCATTGATTGAGACTATATGTGTCATTTGTGATTGTTGCTTATTGTTCCATAAAACTGAGAACACATTCTATACAAAAACCAAATGAAATGTATTGGGTCTGGTCTGGGCTTCATAGCTCATTCGATTCACCCATTCCTTACTTTTTGACTTAAGAGTTCAAGTAAAAATAGATACACTCAAATTTAACAAATTACAATGCCCATTACAGACATTTGATCAATACTTGTTAGTTTTTATATATCAACAAGTCAGATGCAGATCTTTTTACCCTGTATGCAAGCTGGAAACTTGTTGCCCATTATCATCCAGATGACAAGCTTACTGTGAAAAAAAAAGATAACAACAACAAAAAAACTCATCAGGAACCAGTTAGGTCGTATTCAYACCTGATAATTTGCTCCGCTTTAAAGGAACCAGAGTTCGTTTCCAGCGTTGGTCTGGACCTTTTGTGCAAGAGTGAATACACTCATGTGAACTCTGGTGCGGATCAAACAACCGGACCGAGACCTGCTTTTTGAGGTGGTCTCGGTCCGCTTCCAAACGAACTCTGGTGCGGATCAAACAACCGGACCGAGACCTGCTTTTTGAGGTGGTCTCGGTCCGCTTCCAAACGAACTCTGGTGCGGTTCGCTTCACTTTGCTTCTGGTGTGAATACAGACCYGACTCTAACCGAACCAACTGCATTAAACATGCAGCTTTTTGGACTTCACAGGCCACCGTTGCAGAGCTAAATAAACTGAAAACATACCTGTATTCGCCGTCTCGTGTTAGCAACTCTGCTGCCGGCATGTTGTGGGTCAGAACAAGCACCTCGTCTCCTTTGGGTTGCGGGACACATTTACTGACGRCGCTCCAAAATTAGAATATCATCATGGAACCACCATTAAATTGGCTGCTTCTGACATTTTAAACGCTATTGCAGTTGTACTATCAGCAAAAATGTGCGCATCAGAACCGCAGCATGCAGGACTTCCTTGTTTTCTTCTGGATCTGTGGCTCAGTCCCGCCCCCGTCCTTTTTTGTCCAATGGGAGCAATGATCGTCACACTCGTGGCTTTGTTTACAAGTTATAGTTCATTTGCAAAAAAGCACAATGTGAATGCAAACCGCACCAAACGAAAAAAAAATGTCCATTTTTGGTCCGGACCAAACAATTGGACCAAAGGACTTTCCTGGTCTGAATACACCCTTAAAGTTCTCTTCCAAAGCATCCAATAATGTTAGCCCCATAATTTCAGTTCTCAGTTTATCAGTGGTGAAAGCTTGGCTTCAATTTTAACAAGATTATTAGTATTTCTGATATTTAAAAAAAATACTCAGATTTACAAGCATGGAATTTTCTCTCACACAGACACACAGTCTTTTTACAGTATTTAGTCAACATAGGCAGCATTATTCAGCAAGTTAAAAAAATGGCCTTAATTTGGAATTCCAGACTTTAGTCCCAGAGAACATGCTTAGTACCCATGTTGTTCTTCTTTGAATAAAACTCCCAGGGCTGCTGTTGCAGCTCTCAAAAACATACATAGAGTCATAAATAACTTAAAACTAAAGGTGAAGATGTTGTTTACGTTTTAGCTTTGTAACCATCAGGCTGCATTTAGCCATTTTTTTTGTTTTCTAGAAAACCATCATAGAAGCAACAAAAAAAAACATGAGTTTAAACTCTATTTTATGTACTTTTTTGCTACAGCAATTAATTGCACAGTACTGTATCTTACAAGCTGCTGAAAAAAATCAATCTTGCGCAAAAAAAAAAAAAAAGAATAAACCAAAATGTTTTTTAAGCATTACTCTTTACTTTGTTGTACAGCTGTAATGAAAATTTTCCTCAAAGTGGAGAAAATCACGATTAAGTACAAAATGTAAATACTTTGTATTTTTAAAATATTGTTTGCATTTTATCACTTTTTGTCTGGTCATAGAAAGACACCTTTCTGGGACAGCAGGGCCACAAACACCCCATCTTTAGTGAGTTCACCAAATTCAAACTATAAATTTTGCATAAAACAGAAAATGTAGTTTCAAACAGCTGTGACTTGCTGCCTGATTAAAAATAATGAAACATTTTACAATATAGCGGGTTTTTGTTGAGCTCAGTTGTTCTGCTTTTCGTTACAAGCACAGATCAAATTCTACTCTCACAGAACTCCTAAATTACACTGGGTTGGCTTGTTTAGTTAAGAGTTCAGCGCCCTGCCTGCGATCAAAAATATAAAACTGAATTTCCCTTTGATCTGTGTGTCTACTTCACTTGTAGCCTTATCAGAACAATTAATGGCCTTTTTTTCCACATCTGCTCCTACTGAATCATGAAGAGATCAAATACGAGAAAGGGGAGCAGTGGGGCAAGGCATGTAGAGCAAAGTGGCAAGTGATATGAAGAAGAGACACAAAAAGAGTGATGAAAAGTGATTGAGGTGGGGATAAACTGATGAAGAGAGTGGGGAGAGTGGCTTGCATGTCTTAACAGGCTCCAGACCTCCTCTGTGAACCAAGTCCATCAGAGCTGTGCGATCTGGATAAGATTTATTAATCTCAGTAGGAAGCATATGTGTGGGTAGCTTCTGAAGTGCCTGCGTGGATGTGAGTGTGTGAGCAGGGTTTAAATCTATCATGGGAGGAATTTTGGCAAGATTTCCATTGYAATATACCGTAGTTGGGTCGCTACAGTGCTCTTATTAGACTGTCACAGTAGAGAGAATAGTCCCAACTCTGATGCTGGACTGTGATGGTGTTTGTTTGTTATTTCATTACGTCATGTTGAAGTTTCTCTGATGGATTAGCGTATGTCTSTGTGTGTGAAGCGTGTGTCAGAGAGATAGATAAGTGTTTTGCGTGAGTGCCCTCCTTACTGACCTACATGAAGTATCAGTGGCAGCTGGATGATAAGGAAAAATTAAAAATGTAGGCTGGGACACAGCTTGYAGAAAGCAGCTATGGCTTAAATTTTAAGCAAATATACACAGAGGAAAGTTTTTTTTAATGGAATCCAATGAGTTTAAATTAGGTGTAGAAGACGGYGATTTGGTTTAAATGTCAAATTTAAATATCAGCATTTCTTTGTAGTTAGCTCTTGAAGGGAAGAACAGTTGATTGAGGTCAGAGAAAGCCACAGTTATTTTCTGGTGAGGATTGYACTGAAGATATTGCAGTGAAGAGGGAAGCAGCATAGTCATCTTGTTATGAGTGCACTCCTGAAAAACTTCAGTTTCTGTCAGCGGAACTGACTTTTGCTGACATCACYATGCTTCATTTAAAATCTGTGTATTTTAGCACTAGATTAAATATAACAGGTCATAAAATTAAATATGATTTAACAGAATGAAAAAGTGTGGAAACAAATTAGACAGTGTGTGGGTTTATTTTTGTTCTTTATACAACTAATTTGTTTTATTTATTTAACTATTGACTAAAACAAACTTAGTAAAAGTTCGTATGAATCTACTGTGTTCCTAAGTAGCTGGCTGCTCTAATCNGTTCGTATGAATCTACTGTGTTCCTAAGTAGCTGGCTGCTCTAATCACTGTTCAACAAAGAAGCATCCTGTAAAACAAAACAAAAAAAAAAAAAAAGCAAACAGCAAACACAAAGAACAAAAAGCAGTTTCTAAACAATGTAAGTTTTTCTTTAAAACTTTTCCGAATAAACTCGTCTTCATTCAAAGCGCTCCATTTCTCACTCGTGAAAAACATTTCTCAAACCTGTTTTTTAACGTCTATTTTTTTCATCATATGGTGAGTTTTGATGTCAGCAGAGAGCTTTTCCAAAGCCATCTAGCATGCTGCTGACTCTAGTTTTGATTGTATTGCTAGACAAAGACCCTTTTGATGGTGTGTCTGCATTTTCCTGCAGGGATGAATGAGCCTCCCCATTATTGTGCTAGGTTTCCTCTGCCTAGCAGTATGCTTGGCTGCTAAGTAACTTAGCTCCATTGTTGTGTTAGACATTTCATGCAATCTGACACACGTTCTTCTGAAGAAAGTTATGTTTTTGTTTGGCGCCAGCACTCATTACTGATGAGTGCTAGTAACTAGGGATGCACCGATATGAAAATTTCAGCCGATATCGATATCCGATATAATTATTGCTGTTATGGCCGATAACAGATATTTACCGATATTACACAAACACACAAATTATATTATACATATATGTACAAACACACTGGTTTTTTTGATACCATATATAAATGACCAGAGCTTTGACATGGCTCTATTTCAGTTATTCCTGGCTGTGCAGCATCAATATCACTATCATGATCAAGCAGATGCTGCTCAACCAACCATCTCCCCTTCCAAAACAGAAACACAAAGATAAAATGTGGGAAATCTATATCGGATGGTAATATCGGCCCAGTTTTACATATCGGACCGATACCGATATTCTTAAAAATGACCAATATCAGCCAATACCGATATCAATACAGATATCGATATCAATACCGATATATCGTGCATCCTTACTAGTAACTRAAAATGGTTATGGTTAGTGGGGATGGATATAAAATCCATATGAACGGAGGCCTCCTAAGTGGGCCCATTGCTCTCCCCAAAAAGACACTGGTCTTTATACTAACCTTCTCGTCCCTCAGATGAAGGACACAAGGTTAGAAACACTCAGTGTTCTGAGCTTCTCAGGATCCATAAAGCGGTCCCCAAGAATTCTTTTCCTTTGACTACTCAGAGCCAGGCAGTGGCCTAAGTAGTGCAAAGAGGTCTCTAATTCAATGCCACAGGTATCACACAGACCATTGTCATGATGTCCCCTCACCATTTTGTGGTGGTTGAGCAGATTATGCACAGTTAGTACTCCAACCCGTTAGAGTTTTCCTTGTCAGGGAGATGAGAGCTTTTCCAAACCTTAGATTTGGGCCATTAATCAGTTCCCGTGCCTGTCTACAGTCCGTCAGCTCCCTCCAGCGTATTGAGTGTTGACGTTTAATCCAGGCCTGTAGAGCAGTCCTACAGACTGTTGTTGAGGTACCTACAACAGGCTCTGGTCCTTTGAAGTGAGCCTAACTGCCAGCTTTTGTGAAGTAGTCAGCTCAAACATTACCGTAAATGCCAGTATGTCCTGGTACCCATTTAACTTAAAATGGTTAGATTAAACCTTAAGAAAAGTTACTTTCATAGAATGTTTGATACAAGGAAATCTTTCAGTATTGTCTGTGCAAGAAAAAAAAAGATTTTCCCATCACAGTGTTTATTATCCTATTGACCATCAATGAAGACCATTGATTCACCCTAAAGATTCTAACAATTCAGAGAGAGTGGTTTCAATTGAGTCGATATTTATATTTTTGGTGGATTTTAGTGCGTGCAATGTTCTCATGGAAAAAATGCATGTAAACACTTGTTTGTGTGGTTTTTAGTTTATAACTACAAGTGGGCCATGGCACAAAGTTTGGAGAACTATCGATTCTAAATTTTCTGTTGCAAGAGGTTCTCATTACACGTACAGTAAATTAGTTTGAAATAATCATGGTAACTGATTTGTGACATTAGGAAAAACACGTCATCTATTCAACATGTTACTTCATAACATTTTGCATTTCAAATTATGAAATCCTGTTACATGTTGAAAACTTGCATTGTTTAAACTGTGTTMTGTGGAAATATTTATTTAACAAGGCACTGAAATACGTGATTTAAAGAATAAAGGCCCTTCYTAGAATGGTCGTCTGAGTTTGTTTATTGCAGCAAACAAGAACTCAGACGGTAACACAGTATCATCACTTTGTGTCTTGGGTTAAGAAAATTCGGATTTCTAAAGTTGCACCAGGAATTGAAGGTGCACCTGGACCAGTCCTGGACCATTTCTTCTATGTTTACCTGTGTCTCTTTCCAGTCCCCCAACCRAGCCGGTCGAGGCAGATGGCCGCCTGTCCTGAGCCTGGTTCTGCTGGAGGTTTCTTCCTGAATAGCAGGGAGTTTTTCCTCTTCACCYTTTGCTCAGGATGYGAGACTGTGATGAAGTGATTCAACGCAGCCTGCTGGTTTCTTCTTTAGATTGTTCTTTTTACATACCGTGCCCTGAGACAACGTATGTTGGGACTTTGCGCTATATAAATAAACTGAATTGAATTGAATTGCATTCATTTATCATATTTGTGTACAGTTTTGTTATTTGAATTTTTTGTAAACAGAAAATCTTCAATCTCTCCTTGTGTTTTTGAACTTTCCTCTCACGCACAGCAGTAAACATAATGCTTCAATTAACTTCTCTGTGGCTGTCCTGGCAACATTTTTGCCAGCTTTAGCACACCCGCTGACAGTCACCGTCACCTGTACCGCCCTGGGTATGCAAGGTCCTGCTCTTGTGACACCAGTGCTCCGTGGCTCTCCTGCTGTGTTTTGTCTGAGGCGGAGTGCAGCTGGCAGCAGCAGCTGGGACTGAACCTGTGTCCTGGCTTTGTTYTTGTTACCAAGACAAAGGCCATGCGAGAAGAAAACAAAAATGAAAATATGTTTCATATTTTTGGCTTTCGTACACCTTTATTTGTTGTTAGAGGCTACACTTGTATTTGATTTTGGTAAGAGTACCTTAGCGATGATATTTTCACATTATTTGTTCTCATGACAGATGGAGGTTTCAGTCTAAAGATCTCAAAGTTTGTGTCATTTGATCAAATGAAAAAAATTCAATGTTTAATAAGCAGGAAGGGATCAACAAGAGCCGGAGGTTTTAAGATTAGGCAGGAAACAGTGCTGTGTATGTATATTTACAGAGAAGAGCATGAATAAGACAGTGGGAGGCAGAGGCTAACCTTTGACAGAGCTGAAGGCACAGAAAACAACATAAAAATGGAGACGACATTGCACGGGCAGAGCCAGAATATGAGAAAAATGAAGTTGCATTGCTGAGAATAGCACACATTATTGGACAATATGACTGAAGAGAAATGGCATGAGGGAGAAGGTGTTTGTGCAAAGTGTGGGTGTTAAAGTTATCATATATGTATTCCAAAAGATTACATTAATTTAAATGGGGGGGGGGGGGAGCAGATGGAGGTGAAAGAGAGCAAACATGAAGAGACACTGATAAAAAAGGAAGCAGAGAAAGATGGTTGGAAGACTGAAGAAAAAAAGGGATCGAGGGGAGGGGTGGGAGTAAGAAAGTTTGTCCTGGCACTCCAGAAGACGATTCTGTGGGTGTAAAAATAATCTACGGTAGCCACCTGAGAGGCTGCCATGTCACAGTGCGCCCTAGTTTAATTTAAACCCAATGCATATGACACCGTATTTTCTAAACCAGATTTTGTCCCAGTTAAAGTTCTCTACCGTATTTTAGAAGAAAGGAAAAGGGAACTCATGCTTGAGTTGCTGTCAGAGGCATATTCCAAGCAACAGTGTGTTGAGAAAATAGTCTAAGACAGCAAGTTTTGTTCCAAGAAAATTGAACTGACATTTTTGTACATTACCTTTGTTTCATCAGACAAATGTCTTTTCAAAAGAGAAACATTTATCATTGTGTTGGATGGTACACAATTATAAATGAATAATGTATAATTCTAGTAAGTTCAAATGTATAATTATACACTTCTTCCAGTACAAAGTTTAAAGCAGTACCTGCACGCTGAAAAAACATACGAATATAGAAACTGTATCCCAAATGTTTATGACCACACATGTTCACTAAAACAGTAAAGCAGTGAAAAGAAAAAAAATACAGATTGGAAGGCTCCTCTTTCTACTTTGATCAACTTTTTGATCTACTGTTTTCCTTTATCCTTTTAGAAATCTTCCTTCAAACAAAGAATTTCTTACTTTTCAGCTACACCTACGGCTAGGACGGCCAGTAGTTCAGTTTGTCACAAACTGCAGTGGGTTAATATAAAAAAGATACTCTAAGATTTGTAATGAGTTACCAGGATTTTGTTTCRATAACTTATGTAAAATTCTGTCTTCTCCGAATTACTGTTTCTCTGATAAGTCTACTTGAGATAAAACCCAAAATCTGTTTTAGTGAAATTTGAATAAGTCTTTTTACATCTTCAATTATTCATCCCTCTGACATTCTATAAAGCTTCTCAACCTTCAGCTGATTGTAGAAAATCAAGTATCTGTGCAGGTGGAAGAAAATAGACTACTACTCAGCCATAACTTTTTCACATGCTGCCAGATTGCCTAAAACTGTAAGAATAACATCAATAAATTCAGTATTTTTTTCTTTATCCTGGCACTCAGTTTTGTAAAACGTTGGAGTTTTTTTCTGAGTGTATGGATTTGGTTGTTTTTTTTTTAGTTGAACAAATAGAAAGACTGAGCTTAGATGTACTTTTAATTTTTAAGAAGAGCCCAGATTTACTCAGAGTACACAAGCAAGTGAACCTTTAAGAGTACTTTTACAGCTACATTTGCATTGCATAAAATGAGGAACATCACTAAAGATTCTGTAATGTGAGAAATACAGATGTGTCTTTTAGAATTGGTCACCAAATTTGTTGAATTTAATATGTTTAAGACATACAAACATATTTATTTATTCATTTTTAATATAGCACATCCAGAACTTGACTTAGATTTACATTTATTTGCAAACATGGGGCCACAGTAGCTCATTCAAAAGCCTCTTTATTTGCACGTACAAGGGGTGGGGTTGGGTTATATCTTAGCTTGGTGGTCAGTGCCTCGGTCTTTGAGGTCAAGGTTTGAGGCCAAGGTTGCATCAGGAAGGGCATCTGGTGTAAAACAATTGCCAAATCTTTCATGCAAGTTTATTCACCATGGCTATCCATGCAGAAAGGAAGCAGCTGAAGAAGAACAACATTTATTTGTAAACATAAGGCACTTCGATGTCTAAATTTGCATGGTGGTATGTGTCCAGAAGTATTGAATCGTAGCGGATACAACCATGGTTTGCTCCTGAAGTTCTATATGCAATAAGGGTAGTTCACACAATAGGCAGGCTCTTATTTTGAAAACACAACACTGCATTAAATGCCTCTTCTTCAATTTATAGAAAAAGAGCATGTAAACTGTTTTTCCCCAATGTGTATATAATCTAGTATTTATACTTAGTTAAGTTAATAGTGTGTAAGTCTAAATTAGTTTGATGCCACAAGTTGTATTTTAAAACACTGCACAAACAATGATAAAACAGAATCTAAAAATAATCAATTCTTAATGTAACAATACAGCAAAACAACAGAATATTTTTGCCAACTCCTAACATTTGTTCCTTTTAACTGTACAAAGAGTGTACTGAGTGTTGAAAAGATATTTTGAATTTCCTGCCACCCACATGTATTAATTTCCAAAACCACCCGGATCTTAATAAGCTTGTGCCATTAAATAAAGTTTAGCAAATTTTAACATAAAAGATTTACTAATATCTGCCTGTAATTGTGATGAACAATCAGTCCATCTACTGACTATAATTGCTGCAGTAACATAACATTGGTATAGATTGATTCTTATCAAGTTTTTTTGTGTGTTAATAGTTTTAATGGTCTTGTGGTTGGACTTAAAGTATGTCATAAATAATGTTTATTTTTCTTGCGTACAGTATATGTGTGCTTTGTTACTATTTTATTGAGCTAATGCTTGTTTTGGCTGGGAAGCTCTTGTTGAAGTGATTTTAAATCTCTAGAGTGTTATATCTGTATTGGCAAATGTATCAGAATCTTATTCAGAAGAAAACGTGACTAAATCTGTTTTAATTAAAGAGAAATGTGCTCTAAAAATCTAAAATTTGTAATAGAAGGTTTTGATAAACCAAAGCTCACACTGACGTTTTATTTAATTTAAGTATAATCCAGAGATCTGTAGTCTCTTTGTCCTGGTTGGTCTACAAGGAGTTATTAGAAGGAGATAATTAAGATGGTGGGAGTCTGTGAATGTTTGATTAATAAAAAAAGTACAATCTTAAAGCCAGCAGGGTAGCTTGTTCTGGGTGCTAATTTAAAAGAGCAAGAGCAGAAATAGTTTAAGGGGCTACGGTCGCTCGGTGGACAGTGCCACGATTGTGTAATCCTGAGGCTTCGCGTTCCAGCCTAGCTTGTCAGAAAGGGTTAAACATTTTTCAAATCTTTTAACTTGGTGACAATCCCTGATGAAAGGAAAGATTAACATCAGCAACCAATATATTTTGATACACTTTTCTAGCCTGACAGTTGTTTTACATCATTTTAATTTGTAAAGTTTTAATCAGACCAGAAGACAAGATATGATATGTAAGATGTGAATTTAAAATTCAGCACTAACTATAACTCTAATGGAAAGTTCTTGTTGCAAATTGTCTAAGCAGCTCTATGAGATAAGCAAGGGTAAGTAGTTATATTTCCATCTTAAAGACTTAGGTGTAGGGCCTTAATCAGCTTTAAACTGATAACATGAACTTAACACACAAAGTACTCGGAACAAAATTAAACTTGCAGTGCACTTGTAACCAGTGTTCGTTTGCCTGGAGCAGCCTACACGCARAGACAAAAGTTTCCATTTCTTTACCCAAAGATAATGTTTTCATAAATGTATCTTGGAAGATGCAAKAATGGTCCTTTAGGTAAGTGATGTTGATCTTCAATTTAAAGTTTGAAAGTGTTTTTGACAACTCTTGATAGAGAAACAATTTACATGGTGATGGTTAACATTGTCTCACAGCAAGATGATTCCTAATTTAGTGCTTCAATTTCTCTTGGAGTTTGACCATTTTTTGGTTTATTTTCTGTGCATAACTTAGTTTTTCATTTAGCTAGCACTTCTTCCCACAGCCTAAATGCATTTGTTTATTATTAGTTTGTAGGTGTGGGCATTCTCATTTCCAACAAGTACGTGTTTGTTCAAGAATTCAGTTCAGTTCAGTTTATTTATATACAGTAGAACCAGTTCACAACAAAAGTCATCTTAAGATGCTACACAACAGGTGAAACTCAGTTTAGCCACATGTTCTACTTCAATTAATTTATTTTCAATGTGGCTTTCTTACAAATATATTCAATAAATTCAGATTTATAGTCAAATCTACAGTAATTACATCCAGTCCAATTTAAAGTAATACAATCAGATTTAGTAAATTAGAAAATGGAATATCAGATTGCATTAAATTAAATTTTCACATCAGTTAACTTTTACCCCTTCAAATAAATCCAGAATTTGAAGGTATTAAAGTGGYTAAAACCAGAATTTAATAAGGAGAAATACGAGTCGCTCATAAGGAAACCACCTATGAAAATCAAAATTTGTTTGATGTTTATTTCATTAATAAGTTCCATTTATGATTTTTGTTCATCCATCATGTACTTAAAACTTCGTTAAATGTAGACTAAATAGAAAAATKTTAGTTTGATGCAAAAAGTGTGGGAGAAGCTTCTCAGAGGTAGTTATTACTCGTCCTTCAATGTAATGATAGCAAAATGTTCAAATATACYTCAAATTATTCTTATATATTTTGCAATGAATTCTTAYTTATGTTTTTTGCTGGGTTKAAGTCTGTTCTAATTTTAGTGCATWCYTTTTTATYGTCAAAACGTTTTGACCAGTTTTAAGACTAAATGTGCATTGCATTTAAAAACATTTTTTTATAAAATAGCAACTGCTTCCATCTGGGCTTAAGTGACGTTTACCCAGCTGAGACTGTAGAGACCTTTACTAAAGCTTAAAGCTCATTATTTCARATTTGTCTCTTTTGCTCTGTTCTTTTTACGTTTGTGAAAAAAAAATCTCTAAAATCTTCTCAGACACCTCTGAACACATTGCCGTCTTGTTTAAAACAAAGCAATGGTTAGAAACTGTTATGATTGAGTAGGGTACAGCTTTAAATGCCATGAGCTGTTCCCCTCAAGTTTTTTTCATTTTTTTAAATCGTGCAATTTTGGTTCATAAAGTGCAAAGGCCGATCTAATAAAGCTGTATGCACAGGTAAAACATTTAGTAATATTCTTATTTATTGAATTTCCTTTCAACTCGTGTGACGATGTGTGTTAAGATAACAAATAACCTTCACATTTTCTGATGGCATGTTTTTTTAAAAAGTAAGAAAATGTACTTTATTTTTTCTAAACAGTGAATATAATTCATTTCTGTGCCCCTTCAGCTGGCTACTGATTGCAATTATTAAGAGGCCTCACCCTCTTTACACAAGCATATCTCTTTACAGAAGTGGATGCACTTCAATGGTTTTGATCAGATTTGTCCCCACTGAGGCCATTCCAATCACATTAGAAATAAATTCACATGCCCCACTTTTTTGCCAMAGACTTCTATATTCAATTTGGGCTTGAAAAATTGGTCGGAATGCCACCTGATGGGAGACTTAATGCTTTTTGTTGTGCTTCTTTCAGCACCAAAGTAAACTTTCTCATTTTACCGTTGAGTTTGTTGATATTTTTCTCCATTTAAATGACTTCTGCAGTGCAGTAAGTAGAGCTGCTCAGCAAGGGGGATATTAGCCAAATGACCACGTTAGAGCAGTGGATGTATTTTGAACTATCGCATTAAGGTTAAAATTACCTGTCCAGCATCACAACATTGAACTATGTACATCCTTAGCTTGTTTATTTTTTAAAGTAGTGTATAATCTCTTAAAAATGGAGGAACATTTTCAAGTTTTCACAAGTTTTACACATCTACACATTGAATGTCATGTTCCTCGTAAGGTACAACAGAATACCTGATGTGTGGATTTAGTCAGTTTGCTCATTTAGTTCATCCTTCATTTCTATTTGGGTGAGAATAATTTTAGAGGCTGACTAATGTAGTAATTGTCACACCATGGCACCACTCTTTCAGTCTCATCTAAATCTCCTGCTAGTCATTTTTGTGCTGCTCCTGTTTGCTCAGGCAGCATGAAAAATAAACACTCCTATTATCTATATATAACYTTATCTCCTCTGTAAAGCCAGGGAAATGGGGTGAATTCTAATTCAACACCAGCAAGTTTTGTTTCTGTTAATTGTTTTCCAGTTTGCTAATGAAAAGGGTATTTTATAGGGTTTATCACATGGCGGCACTTGGGAAAGCTTTTAGTTTGTGTCTCTTTGAAGTAAGCACAGACCTCATCATCAGTTGGACAGATCGAATAAAGGAGCCAAAAATGAAAAATAAATAAATAAATAAACGGCAAAACTTTTTATAGACCATGTGGATCATATTGGTTTTTAAAATTCATGGAAAGTAGCTACCAACTCTGTAGCTGCCAGGTTTGAGTGGAAAGTGTTTACTTGTAAAGCGTTAAGGAAATAAAACAAGTGCATGCTACATGAACACTTTCTGACCCCAAGCTTCCCTTTCAAATGTCAGAAACTGGGGAACATGAACTTTTCCTGGCAAACGATCAGACATTCATATCACATGTAAATTTTATTTATCACAAAGTTGATAAAGTGGCTAAGTTTCTTCTAGGGCAAATAAGGTTTTGGTAGTTTTTCTTTCAGGTATTTGACATAATTTTTTTCCCTCCCTGATGATTTACAGACCTTCTGTAATCATGGACAGGTTACATTTTCTCTACTCTGAATTTTGATTTATCTCGAGGAAATGTTCCAGCCTAGCTGTGTGGTTTTGCATCAAGAAGGTCATTTAAAAGATGATGGTGTAGCTCTATGCCTCCCTGTGGTCTCTCTCCAACTTGCTGTGTCCTTTAGCAAGATAGRTCCCCATAGTTTTAGACCATCATACTCAGCCTGAGGCCCTCTCTGTCCTCTCCTTTGCTTTGCTACCCCCCCCACCTTTCCCTAAGTTTCCCCCATCATTTTCCTCCTGTTATCTTACCCCTCMTCTCTTCTTTTGCTTTTATGTCCTTGACGAGGTAATGACTGTCTGCCATTTTCTTCCATCCATCTTATCGCATTACTTACTTGTCTCTTTCTTTCTGTCGCTCTTAGTTGAGAGTTTAAACACCTGTCAGTTTTACAATTAAGTTGTATATTTTAATAAAAACTGCTAGGTTTAACTTCTTACCGTTGACCTCCCTCTGAGGAATTCTCTAGTGGCTTCCAGTCGCCTGGGTCGAAAGATGACTAGGTGTTAGAAAACCATGACAGCGAAAATGAGTTTGGAGACATTTTTAGAACCATTCATAAAACATTTTCTTTTGCCCCAGTCTATATTGTTACTTGTGAAAGTCGCTGTAAGAATAAAGTTATTTTTATTAGCATTATTATTATTCTGTACTGTATGTCCTTTGTCGTTGTAGCTCCCCTCCATCTTCCCTACAGTAATATCTCCTGACAGTGGAAGGTCATATTAAAGTGTTTGAGATGGCTACCGTTGGATACATCAAGTTTATCACAAAGATGTTGCTAGAACAGATCACATTCCAGCAGCCTAAACAAAATGACAACTTTATTGCATATYCACACATCCTGCATAGAAAGACTGGAAACAAATACCCTCATAAATACAAATAAAACACTTGCAAGCACACAAACACCTTTGTCTGTTGTCCTCCTTGACTTTATGTTTGTATTTGTTTTTGTTTTGTTGTGAGAATACGATCTCCTAAATAAATCTACAGTTTTATTCATTCTTTTTTTTTAACATAGTAACTCCTTTTTTCATGCTCAGGATCTCAATAAAGAGGAAGCATTGCTGCAACAACTGAGAGAGAAGGATGAGCTGATTCTCAAACTCCAGAGTGAACTGGTAAGATTCACATACCAAACATAAACATTAAGCTTGAGTGGTATGATGATATTGTGGTATGCATCGGTATTAAAATATGATGACGGTATTTAAAAAGTCTGACAGTATGTTAACCCTCTGGAGCCTTGTCACGTGACCTATTTAAATCGTTCTAGCCGGAAGCATACACCTTCTCTGTGACTATTTTTTAATATGTGTCAAAAGTAGAAAATAAAATAAACAACAGTTTTTAAATTGCGTTGAAAGACCAAATAAAACCAGAGTTATGATAAATAGCTTACACCATACTTTTTTTTCTGAACATGACCGTCCTATTTGATGTGCAGGCAGAAGGAAACATTGTAGTCTCACGGAACAAAAACAGCTCAATACACCACCAGTCTCATCTTTCTCTTGAGCTGAAAAGCATAAACCCCCACATCCTTCTTTCTGACTGAGACTCACAGTTATTTCACGAGTGGCAAGATATCTGCAAGAAGAAGAAAAAAAAAGACACAAAAGTGGCTTTACTTATAATAATACAGGAAATACAAAGAATTGTTTAAATAAGGTAAAATAAAAACTTCTTTTTGCCAAATATTTTGWTTGATACTAAATCTAATTTCAACCAGCAGACACAACTGAAGAATGATCAAATGCACTCATGATATTTGCACAACTGTTGTATGTAAAGGTTAATTTAATCCAGAAAATAAACACATTCTTTTTAACAATTGTGAAGTTTTCAACAAAGTTTTCAAACTCATTTTGGAAGCCTTAAAATTATGTTGTAAATCCTTTTAGATTCAGGTGCATAAATACACACACAGGCAAGTCAGGTAGAAACACATTATATAAAAGCACAGAATAGAAAAAGCACAGTTAAAAATAAAAAGGTCTGATGACAATATATA
>NW_013952416.1:3849184-3861071 GCF_001266775.1 Austrofundulus limnaeus | reverse complement strand
TTTATGTATAATGTGTGCATAAAACACAAGAAGTAATTTACATGCAAACACTGCCTCTTCAGTCTGCATGAGTGGTGAGAATAACGTTTCGTGGTATTTCAGGGATTTTCAGAAAGCTGAGAGATATTTTAGTTTTAAATGCTTGGTTGTTTTTTTATTTCTTATTTGGATGAAATGATATTTGTTATATTKATACTGAATATCTGTATCATACTCATGAAATATGACGCTTTAAATACAAAGTATATTGTCTAACACTGCTTTGTTTTAATATTGAAAACTTGATTTTTGAAGCAGCTGCAGAAATGATCCATACAGCAAAATCTATCATCATTTGTCATCCACATGTCTATAATTTGTCACCTGCTCTATCAAAGTAATGGAATGCAGACATTATGCCAGGCCTTAGCAGAATAATGTGTCAGTGTTAAAGCAGTGAGCGATGCCAGTACAACCCACTGACTTGAGTCTCATARGACATCTGTTTGTTTGATCACTTTTTGGCACTTGCTTTCATTTATTTTTCACTCACATCTCCAATCATCTCACTCTATCTTCCTGTCTGCAGCACCTATTTTCATCTTTTGTCTTTTTAATTCGGCTGTGCAGCTAATGTGGATTTAATACAGACTTGAACAAATTTGCTAACAGGATGACATATAACTTACATTATTGACACCAATTTCTCTTTGCACTGAACACCCTCATATCCTCATATTGCTTTCAGGGTTAGTATCAGTATACACAGTGTGAAAACTATTCTGCCTTATAGAAAGATTGCTTTTAGACCTGTACATTTTTTTTGCAAATGGCATCTCAGTAAAAAAAAAAAAAAAAAAAAAAAAAAAAGAATTTGGTTTTCCATCTGGTTTGAAATGCTCATTTACCTTTTCTATTTCTTAAAGGGATCCACGATTAGTTGTAACATTAGACTTTATTTGATAAACGTATATTTAAACTGTAAAAAAAAGACGTAAAATACTGTAGGCTGTTCAGTTTTTATAATTTTTAAACTAAAAGTTTAAAAGTATATTACACGAATGGGGCTATTTTATTTACATGTAATGCATTCTGGGTAAATGATGACGAGGATAGGTCATCGGTGCGAGGCTGCTAGTGAGCTATATCCGCACTGAAGGTTAATCTTGGACAATATTTGATGATTGACTCTTTTAAATGAAACCAGAGAGCGTTGACAGAGAGGAGAAGGTAGAAATGACTCCGCCTGTAACTGAAAATATGGATGGAGGACCTCAGTTTAGCTTGTTAGTTTGTTGCGCTAGCGTTGAGCTAACACATATAAGGCATTATAGTGTTGGCGCTAGCGTGAAGGCTAACAGGCTAAGCTGAGGTTCTTTTTCCATGAAGCAGCTTTGTTGTCCTCTATCCACAATTTTAGTTGTAGACTGAATTGTTTCTACCTTCTCCTCTCTGTCAACGCTCTCTGGTTTCATTTTAAAGAGTCAATCGTCGGATATCATCCAAGATTAACCTTCAGGGTGGATATAGCTCGCTGACACTGATGACCTATCCACGTCATCATTTACCCACAATGCTTTGTGTGTAAATAAAATGGCTCCATCCGTGTCAAAATATATTTTTTAAAATTTTCAAAAACTAAACAGCCTACAGTATTTTTACAGTCTTTATTTTACAGTTAAAATATATATTTATCAAATAAAGTCTAATGTTACAACTAATCAGGGATCCTTTTAATGCCTATAAAGGTTAAATAAACCTGAATGAGTTTAACTATCTAGAAAAATGATTGTTGCCTACAAAGTTACAAGTAAATGCATATTACCCTAAATTGGTTAAGTGTGAGTCCCCTACAGCAGTGGTTACCGCATCCTGGCCCTCAAGTACCCCTATCTAGCATGTTTTACTTGTTTTCCTGCTCTTCAGCAGGTCTTCAGAAGATTGTTAATCACTCCTACATTCAAACCAGGTGTGTCAAATCAGGGAAACATCTAAACATGCAGGGAATGAGTCCTTGAGGACTAGGGTTGATTATCACTGCTTTAACACGTTATCTGATTTATTATTTACAAATAAATGGCAAAAAATCAATGGCTTCCAGAGGCAATATTAAAAGACATAAAACTGAGTCAATATTATATTTTGAAAATGTCTCATCAAGCTCAGAGAAGCTCTTGAGGTGTTGGTCAACATTTAAATCTGTGATTTTTAGATGTTTCCCTGATTTGACACACCTGGTTTGAATGAAAGAATGATTAACAATCTTCGCAAGACCTGCAGGGAAATAAGTAAAACATGCTGGATAGGGGTACTTGAGGACCCAGGATTGGGAACCACTGCCCTACAGCTAATGTGTATGAGTCCCCTACAGCTAATATAAAATATAATCACATATTAATTTTTTTTTCAGGAAAGATTATCTGAAGTCTTAAACATGAGTAAAATTAAATTTAACTGGTGGTTTCAAATCATGTATGTCATCGACTGGGAATATTTTCTTTCAGTGTGTAACCATGTTTCCAACAAGTACGTGTTTGTTAAAGAATTCAGTTCAAATCAGTTTACGTATTTATATAGCACCAGTCCATATTGATAACAACTCGTTTTGGGATTTCTGGGATTTAAAAAAAGATGAGGAATTTCATTAATAACAAAGGACGGAGCATTTTTGTTCCCTCCCGTTGTTCAAAATTAAAGCTAAAATGATTTTATTTAATTATTTTTTCAAGCTGCCATGTTATATTTTTATAATTAACATCTGTGCACAAGGAACGTGGCACTATCCTCACTAAGCAAGTTCAGCTTGCTTATTGCAACTTGCTAACAGGCTGTCATATTGTCAATCACAGTGTAACGTGACACATCTCTTTAAGCCTCAATTAAGAAATTAAAACTAAATATGTGGAAGAAATGTACATTTGAACATACAACTAAAAGATAAGAACTACAGGAATAAAAAAGTATATTTTTGAAGAAAAAATGTTAAAGTGTAATTTCAACTTTCAGTCAGGAAAGTGTCATTCAAGAGTGAGTAGCTTGTTTAGTAGGTAGATATTGTATTCTGTGGCTTCAACATCCAGCTTCAGTTCTGTCTTTGGTTATAATACATCTCAGTGTGTAACTATAAAACATAAAGATATTTTTGTTAAATTAGGGTTGTCATAAAAGCTTGTCCAAGTTTGAAGTTTTAGCTTGAACCACAGATAAATAAGTCATCTCAGAGGAGAGGAAAGAGGCATGGTGAAAAGGAAAGCAGCTTTGGGACTGTCTAGATGAGCAGGTAAAGAAGTAACACCTTAGGGAGCTGGAGTAGTGGCAGGTATGGCAGGCAAACCAGGGGATTCTCTGGAGGTTTGGTGCACCGCTGGGATGGATACAGGCTGTAGGATCTGAGTAGCAAAAGGACTGCACACTCATGACCAGACAGACTATGAGCAGACTCCAAACATGTTTACTGAATCCGTTACAGTAACTCGGTGTATAATTGTAGATTCATGGACATGTACTTACAGAACATCTGTTAACTCATGCTCAAGTTGTGTAATCCCATAACATGAGAGCAGAATTTGATCACATGGAATGTGTACAGATTGGTAAGTCATCTGCAGATGCTAAGACATTAGTGACATCAGCTGACTGCTAATCTCGAAGTGGCAGAAGTTCCTTGTGGACAGGAACAGGTGGGACTTATTCTGAACCTTGAACTTGTGACACAAGCCTAGGTCTTGATGTGTCTCAATGAAATGTGTGCTGTGTCCATCCCAAAAAAAATTACGTATATATATATATATATATATATATAGAAAACCTAACGTTTGAAAGAAAAAATAAGAACGTGTGACTCAAAAGTTCTATAACAGACATACAACATCTGAAAGGAACATCCTTGAAAAAAATGAAGGAAAAAAACCTGACACAGGACTGGAGAGATTAATCTCGCCCTTGAGTTGAGCCATGTCAAGTTTTTAGCTAGTACCTGTTCAGGAAAAATGTTTTTTGTTAAAAAAAGTTTTATATCAGTCTGTGTTTTAGTTGGCCTTTTTGTTTCTAAACAAATGCTGTGCTCCTGGTTGTTCTAAGGGCTGTAACAAACAGGAGACTAATTCCTCTGGAAAGGGTCATGTACAAATACTTGGCTGGAAACAAGATAGAAAAAAAATAGCCAATGTTCAGAGTAAACCTTTGAAAGACCTTCTGAAAGCTGTGATCAATATTACTCATGACCATTGTAAAATAAAATAAAAAAAATCTGGCTCCTTGACAGCAAAARATAAGGGAATAAGTGGTGGCTTAAGAGTTTTGCACAGCACTGTATTTATGTGTATTAATAAATAATGGGTAGTTTCTTTTCTGCAGCCAAAGCTTAACCTTATTTTTTATCTTTACCATATGCCCTTGGCACATGGGGCACTGGCATTMCTTCAAATTTATGAAGCTGCACAGTTATGTGAGTGTTGTGCACTTGAACTTTGGTGAGGGTGTGTATTGTCTGCGTGTGGGAGTTTTAGAGGAAAATTGTCCAGCCAAAGCGAAGTTAAAGTGCAGCATTTGAAGGAAAGGGCAGCTCATAGCCATTGCTCTCCTTATTCTGCTCCATGTCTGTAAAGCTGCCAGTGGAAAGCCATTAATTATCTTATAGAGGGACTTGCTAACTGGCTGGCCATCACAAGCTTTCACTTTTTATGAGTTTTCCTCCATCTTGGATGGTACTCAAAGTGCAACATTCAGCTCAAGAAAGCCTCTTTTGCGTTTCTCTTAGTCAGCTATGATTAATGAAAACAGCTTTTTAACTCAATCTGACCTCGCTTGTACTGAATTTGAAGAGGACCATGTATGTGGATTTAGAGTTTTACCATAAATGCTTCTCATTCTCCTTACCATAAACCTTGTTTTAATTTGGGTAATTAATTGTAATTGAGGTTAATCAATTTCTCCATATGTCATACCCACTGCAACTTTCAACCCATTCTGTTCCCCAACCCACAAGCAGTTTCGGGAGAAAATGTCAGAATGATTAGTGACAACGTCGTAAAATGCTCCCAAAGGAAATGGTGCAGGGTGCCTCTCAGGGCTTGTAAGCTACGTTTTAAAAACAATCACGTAGAGGTAAGAGAAGAGTTGGCTGGTTCTTGGTCGAGGCAAAATTGCTGTGTTTTGAAGGAAAAAAAGCCAGTGCTTTTCTGATTACACCTCTTTCTGCAAATCTATCGACGGAAACCTAAAAGATTATCTTCTAGAGCAGTGGTTCCCAAACCTTTTTTCATCTGACCCACAAAATATCCATGGCAAAAACTTGTGACCCCAAATATTACTGGTCTGAGTACACAAACTTTGRTAATAACCCTAAAAACACAGGCTTWTTGACAATCTAAACAGCTTGTACACAAATATAAATATTAATTTTTTACTTATTTTGTGTTTTTGTAATAATTATAGGGAAAATATTACATCAGCAATTATTTTATTACCCGTTAAATTGATTTCTGGAGATTATCCAAGGTGCTTCATGACCCATAATTGGGTCCCAAGCCCAACTTTGGGAACCAAAGTGCACTGGTTCCCAAACTTTTCAGCTTTTGACCCACAAAATAAGAGTAGCAGAGACCTGTTCCCCCAACTGTTTCTGGATGATAAACATTTGTATCAGGTCAACTAAACATGGCCATAGTAACAATATTTTTATACTACATTTATCCATTTTAAATACACTAACCTCACTCCTTTGTAATAACTAAGGCAAAAATGTAATTGATTCAGAAAATCTTGTCAGGACCCCACCTTGATGTTTCGGGACCCCACTTTGGGTCCCGACCCCAACTTTGGGAAACACTGTTCTAGAGAGACCTTTCTAGTTCTTTGGCCAGTTCTACCTTTAASTTTCTGAGTGGAAAATTCTGTAAAACGTTTAGTAAGTTTCTTTACCAATGAATCTTTGGCTGTTTGTTTATTTGAAGGGGATTTGAATTCTAACCCCCCCCCCCCCAACCACCACCACACTATATTTAGTTTTCCAGACCAAATGGTTGAAGCAGAGGAGTTTCATTTTATTTTCCTTTTAACAGTTAGCAAAGTGTAAAGTGAAGGAGCCATCTGCAACAAGTGTTGAGTGGAGGCGAGTCATAGCTCTGCTGGGAGAGTGGTGGCTCTCATTTATTAGTATTTAATGTATTTTGYTGAGATGTGGACAGGGTTTATGAATGTGTGTTTGTTTTGTATGCAGGAGAGTGCCAAAGCTGCCCTGAAGATGAAAGACTGCCAAATGACGGATCGCACAACACAGACAGAACACACGGGGTCAGAGGTAAGATGCCCTCAGACAACACAGTCGCCCTGTCAGACTGAAACGCACAATCGCACTTCATTCTTAAATACCTGACTCAGTATATACAGTACACCACAAAAATATGTATAAAATTTAAGCAGTTTTCATTAAAAAAAGTCTTCCATTTGTTTCTTTGAAGGGTAATTGAATTCTGACCCATTTCTCCCACTATATTTCCAAGAGTACCTTCAGTTTCACTTTGTTTAAAAAAGTTGTTCTACATTTTATAGTCCACTATCAGCTCCTCCCTTTCTTCCTTCAAAGACCTAGAGCGCTCACGAGTGCTGTTTCCTTCCTGCCTGCCTAATGCCCTCGGATGACATGGCCTCTTTGGTTTTTCGAAAGGCTGACAGTATTGGAACGTASCAGACTTAATGGATGACTGTCTAAAAATGGCTGCCTGTAACGGAAACAGGAGCAGTGTTTTGGGGTTTGTCTCTTTTTCTCCCTTTTTTTATTTCTTTTAAAACACCTTTTTCATTTCCTTCTCTGCTCTAAAGCTTCCTTTATACTTTTAATCCGGTTGTGTATAAAGTTGGCAAGAAACACAGATAAGAAATAAAAGATTGTGTGAAGGAGTACCCACACAACGCTMTGACTTACCCACACAGATGCACAAACACACAAAAGATGAAGTTTGAGTTAGCTGATACAATGTCAAGACCAAAACGAATGCTCTACATGGATGTACCAGAATCAGTTAGCAGCAATGTTTTTCAACCTCCACATGTTCTATAAAACTACAGTGAAGAAAAAAGAACAACTGGAAATTATTTAAACACTTATATCTTTCTACAGTCTCATTGAGTGAGGAATATAGATCTACAGTTAAGAAATCAGTTTTCATGAATTAAGGCAAAAGGCAGTCAAGTTCTCCMTGTGGTCAAGTCAAAATGAGGCATATTTGATTAAATGTGCAGAGAAATGTTCTGTAGTAGAAGTACATATAGTCACTTGATTTAACTCTGAAAACTTTTTTTTTTTTACATTTTTTATATAATTGACATAAATAATAAAAACAGAGCCAAACTGTGTGGCTCCACATTTGTTCAGATTGTTTATTATCAAGTGTTACAGTTTTCCATAWGTCTCTGATTTTGAGACTAACAAGCTCTAATCTATATTTTTAAATCCCATTTAATTCAAAATATAAACCCATTGTGCACAACTTTCTCTTGCTTGATGCAAAAACTTCTTTGATTAATTCAAGTTCTGTGAAAGATGTCAATTTTCTGCAGCAACTTTTTATTTTATAACGCCATTTGGTTCTCGCACAAGCCAGTTTTCAAATAATTAAAAAAACTTCAGAAACAATGCTCGGCTATTTAATTATCAAAACCCTGTCATCATTTTTGTAAAATAAAATTATCTTTTCCTTTTGTATTTTTTTTCTTGGAAAAATGCCACACTGAAAGGATGGATTATAAACAAATGGTTTAAAATGCATTTAATGATCTTTTTCATTAGAATTCTAACAGTTTCATTACAAATAATTGAAAAGACATTGAAGCAAAAAGCTAGTCATGATAGTTATTTGATAAGCCTGAATGCTGTGCTGAATATTGACATATTTATGACTAATTTATCATGTGAAGTTTTTATTTTAATTTTTCAAAACCCCAGTGATGACTAAATAAGATTCGATAAAGACATCAAATCACAGAGCAGCACAGAGGAAACTGTGTATATATCTGTGCTATTACACACTACAAAATATTTTTTCAAACAAATTAACAGGTGAAATGGTAAACATTGGAGGAAAGCAAACAAAAAATAAAATCAGACAATTTTAACATACATAATATTTAGAAACCTAGACTTTTCGGTTTAAAGTACATGTATTGCACATGGTTTCCTAATGCATAATATGTGGGCTCTGGACGGCAAGCTAGAGAGTGAATCTTGACTCCAAAATTGCAGTGCAGTGCATGATTGCTTGCGATACTCCCCCTGCTTCTTCTGTGATTCACAATATGCCACCAAAGCAGGTGCAAACAAGGGAGCTTCTTACTGTACATAAAAAAATCACTCTTTGTTCGGGCATAAGAGGGGTATTGTGGTAACCTAATGGTAAGTACATTGGTATTGTAATCCTAAAACTGCAGGTACAGGGTTGAGTCAGGAAGGGCATCGGGCGTAAAAATTGTATTATCTTATGCAAGTTCGCTGGCTGTAGCAACCCCAGCAGAAGGGAGCAGCTGAAAGAAAAATAACATTTATACAAAAGAATAAAAGTTACAGCTCTGCACCCTATAATAGTATCACACCTGTTATTATTTGTCCTACCTGTATGCCTCAATATTTTATTTCTTCACCCCTTTTTTGCATTTGTACTCACCATAATGTGCACACCTTCTCTCTGGATTAGTTTCTGTGTGCCAGCAATAACTAATGRATTTCTTATGTAGCCTGAAAGAAACACAGGACATTGTAGTAAGCCTATTGGTACTTTGAGGCTAAAATTAGCAATGGTGTGGTCGTCTGTGTGGACTAATTAGTGTGAAAATTTATATGCATGTCCATGTGTTTGTCACTGTCTGGKTCTTTTTGTGAGGCAGCCATTAGTCTTGGCTTCGGACAGTAAAATCAATAAAATGTGGTTGTGTCAAACCAACTTCTGTTAAATGAGTTACATTTATGCCACAAACAGTATAACTCCCTTATTAAGTTTTATACATTTTATGTGTTTCTTTGTGTTAGTTATATGCAGCAGTTTACATATTTGTATGGTCATGCTGTTAACTCATCATAAATTAAGGGTATCTGCTTTGCCTGCCTGCATGTTTCTTTCTCTTCTTGGAATGAGAACCCAGAAAAAGAATTAGTTGTCTTTTTCGACCCTGAGTTCATTATTTATTTATTTATTTATTTTTTGACATTCTGATTAATTAGAATAATGCCATTAAAACTAATTTCGGACAATTACCTTGATTTGCCTCACCGGGACCACTACAAAGTAAATAATATGCTCTGCCTTTATTCTACCAATTGAGTTCATATTAAAAAAAATCAAACTCAAAAGATTCAATCAATTAGATCCCCTCTCTGTGGTGAAGTGGTTTGATTAAGTGCCAAGTGTCTCATTTGCTCTGCAGGTGGAAAACCGTAATGCGAGCGTACCAGATATACGTTATAGGTCTGTTAAAAGTAGTTATTCTAGTAGTCATAAATCTTCTGAATTTGCTCATCATTGTGTTGAAGATATGTCGGATGGATTGGTATAGGCAGAGGACCACATTAACCTGTTCGTTTTAATTCAATACATTCAGGTTTAAGAAGTCTTGCCTATATTTATGTGTATGGCTTTACTGRGTATTATAAGACCATCACTGAGCTACAGAGCCCTCCATATGTGGGACCCTCTAAAAGACGGGCTCTTAATTAGAGGAGCAGCTGGCTGCCCGCTAGCAGGCTATCAGCGCAGGTGACTTAACTCAGCAGTAGCTTCCAGCATGTGCGGCCTGATTTTAGCCTCCACCCTGTGTGTGTACATGTGTGCGTGAAAGGAGAGAGATAAAGACTCAGTGTGTGTTTGTGAGTTTGTGGAAAGACATTGGGGCATGGAGCAATCCTATATAGGTTAGCTACCCCAGTGCTYCATCAAGGACAGCCATTTACCAACAAAAAGTGTGTCTACAAGTGGGGCAGCTATTTCTACCACTTCCACCACTTCTCAGGGTCAAACAGCTCCCCTCATTCTTTCTCCATCCAACACAGTCTCCTTTTTCTCTGAAATGRCCTCTTACTTTTGCTCACTTTCCTCACCTGCTTTTGTTTGATAATCCTAACGAGTGCAAAGTTAGCCTCTCTCCTCCTCTCTTCTTCCTCTCCTCTCTTCTTCCAGGTTTTCATGGCTTTAGGAATTTATCAGGAATTCTTCTTCCCTGATTTTCCCAAATTGGACTCTGTGTCCTTGGCACAGCTTCTGCCAAACTCTGCCACACACAGTTTTAACCTTAGGCCAACTTTTGACAAAGTTACATTTTTGTTTATTTATAGTTTACAGGACTGCTTTATGACTGGCAAAGTTTTTTGGAATCTCAGAAGAGTAAGAGGTTCTTAAACTGATGGAATGTGCTGCTCTTTCTCAACTAAAAACCCAGGTTGTTCTTTCAAATAAACGTTTTCTTACATTTTCAGCCCAATTAAATAGAAACSTTTTAGTTCATTGTGAAGGCTTTCTACAGTTGACTGTTAAAAGCCATCACAAACAATTTGCCTTTCTGCATGTTTTTTTGTCACTTCAGTAGAAAACGAAACCAAATATTAGTTTATTTAGTTTATTTATTTCTTCATCATCCGTGACTTTTTTTAAGTGAAGAGAAAATAGAGACAGAGAGGAAAGTAATTAGAAAGATTGAAATAGCGATTAGAAGGATATTAAATATACACCAACAAAACACAGGACCACACACCCAACATCTGTCCGCTCACCTGAAAAATAAATGGATAAATACATGGAGGGCATATATAAAAATATACACATACCCATACATATATAAAAATATACACATACCCATACATATATAAAAATATACACATACCCATACATATATAAAGATATACATACATACATGCCTACATTCATAAATATTGTCAGTATATACACACAGACATAAATACACACTCAGTGACCGTCACAAACAATTTGCCTTTCTGCATGTTTGTATGTTCCTGTACTCTCCATTAGTCCTGAAATATTAATYTGATTGATTTACATGGATTATCTGAAAACGTGGATTAGAAAAAAGAACAATACAATTTGGTGTACCAGCTGTCAGTGCTTTCTTTAAGCTGAATATTTAAAACATTATTGCCTTTCTTGATAAGCAGTTGGCTCACAGAAAATGTTTATAAAAGCAATAGTGTAGCAGTGTAACAAGATCAAATATTTTATCTTGAAAAGTTAATAAATATAGTATATGATAAATGCATTGTTACAATGGAAGATAATTTTGTAATGTAACCTATGATGTAACTAAGGAGGATGACGTGCAAAGAATGCCACCAATGAAGATTACACAACTAAAAGTTTGAACCAAACCTTTTTTTTATATTTTTGCGCGTTAAGGTTTCTTTTTGAGACTGTGCCAAAGCAGAATTGGCAAGTAAGCTGAAAGGGAAACTGAGGGAGTATAAAAAGAGGGGGTTAGAGAGAAAAGGCGAGAAGCTATTTTATGTCCCTTAGAGCCTCTTAAGAGTTGAAGGTAGAGTGGTTGTTTGATTTTTTTGATTTTTTTTTATAGATGGGATTGAATTGATTGAGACTGCTTTCTTTCAGCAAGCTTATTTCATGGGCATTCTTAAACGGAACGTTTTATGTGTGGAATCAAAAGCTCTTGGTGGTGAGCTCAGTCTTGTTACCCCTTTCACTTTTTTCCTTTCTTCTGTGCTCTTCTTTTATTGTTTTCTATACTCAGTGGATTTGTGCAACTTTTTTCCTCACCGTTTCTTTTCCCCTTTTCCCCCTTGCTTGTAGCCACCCATTTTTCCATCCCTGGAGTGGAGGGATGTTTGTGAGTCATTCATTGGGCCTCATGCAAGAACATGTTCGTATTCTTCTCCTAAATTTCTCTTACTTTTGTT
>NW_013952416.1:3845920-3849174 GCF_001266775.1 Austrofundulus limnaeus | reverse complement strand
CCTAAATCACTCGTACGCACAATTTAAGAACAAATCTGTGCGTACGAACGGTTCTTGCATGAGGCCCATTGTCTCCATGTGGGCTAACATACAGTACATGTATTTGAATAGAGAAACATTTGAGTTGATAAAGTGGACTTTACCCTCTTTGTCTCACCTTTTTTTAAAGTGTTGGTAAAGATATTAAAGTAATATGTATGGGGAAAAGGATTATTTGGGAATAAACATGTGGAACATTTTAATCAGTAGAAGCAAAATAGTCCACGTAAACATTTGTCTCAATATTGTGTAAATGGCAAAATTTGTTTTGCACAATATCTGATATCATGACAAACCTTTACCATAGAATTTACCATACATTTTAGATTATAATTAATAACTGTATGTAAATATGAAACAATATATTTCATGCTACAGTAATTCAAAAATATGTAAACAAAAGGTTTTATTATTGAATGCAAAAAAATCTGTCATACAATCTAAAATTAAAGTATGAACAATTTTATTTTTTGTAAGTATGCTTCTTTTTTGTTGTTCAAAATAACAGATTTATCTGTTTCCATGGTTTCTGACATTCACAGATCACATTTAGATAAGTTTTGGTTTGGCCCTGAGGTGTGAAGTTGAGATAGAAATCTCAAAGCAAGGGCCAAGTTTACTCTATTTACTTCTTTTGTTTGTGAGGGGCTTAGAGTTGTCACAGAAAACACAATTAAAACAGAAAAATACAGATGCTTAGACAATAAAATGAAAACGTCCAGTCAAAGTACAAGTTATGATGGATTGAATATTTGTTTTTAGACTATTTTTTCTCAGTTTTTTTCTGTTTGAACCATCAGTTTATACTCACCCAGAAAATAATCTGACACTTAATTGTGTAATGATGGTATAAGACTGGCCATTTAACTGAAGCAGATTTGCTTTTTTTCTTCTTTTGCTGTATGGGCTAGCCCAGAAAATGCCTACTTTTGCTGCAAACAACTATCAGCCCATTAGCAGACATTTAATGTGTTATAACTCATTTTCATTAAATAAGTCAGACCTTTTATTAAGTGATTGATGAAGAAACCCAAACAAAAATGTTATCACCATTTACTGTCACCATTTGGAGACATCCTTGCATGTTTATCAACAGTTTCATCATTCCCAAAATTTGTTTTAGAAAGCATAAAAAACTATTTTACCCAAGCATCAACCAGCAGAGTACCCTTTTTCCCCATCTTGAAATTAAATTACTTTCTTCAGATTTATACAGAAAACAAATCTTATGTTTGTTTATTTTGTGTGATTTACTAGCAATAATTATTTTTATTTTTTAAAGTTCATTTATCTGCTCATCACTTACATAAATAATCTTTGGCAGTTGCCTTTGTAGCAATAACTAGCACATGTCACATTTTATCCATGTAGAGATTTTTTGCTCCTGCTCTTGTATAAAACAAACCCAAACATGCATTGATTCTTTCTCTTTGCCTTAGCTCTGGTGATGTTTTGCCAACATATTCATCCACTGAGTCTTTGAAAAATAATTATTTGGTCTAACACGCCTTTACTTATGTATCATTACTGCTGTGTAAAGTGTTGACGCAGATCATGTTCAGCAACATTTGTGTTACAAGAGCATTTGCAAAGAATTCTTCATGCTATCTTTCTGGAACTGGGAACCCTGAATCAATATCTATGGCATGATATGATTCTGCGTCATCAGTYCTGACCACATCTGTTCCAGTTTCAGAAGAGGGATGGACGGGCCCATCACTGAGTGTGTGACTATGTAGGTCTTCCACTCCTYTTCTTGTAAACTAGATCATTTTGTACAGCCTGGTCCTTACTGAGTAATAGTGCTGCTTCAGATAGGAATAAAAAAAGGATAGAAGATAGAGGAGAGGGTTGAGATGAACTTTTCTGCCCTACATAGAATATTTTACATTTGTTTTGTGTTGGTTGGACTTCTTATCTATCTAGCTTTTACACCTTGTTTAAATTTCCATAATAATATTTCTTTTGTTTATTTATCTTCTACTCTTCTGGAAAAAACAAAAATACAGCTACTTTTTGATTTATTTATTTATTTATTTATTTTTGCTTTCAGCCCAACCAATATCCATATATTTTGTTTTCTGTTTGATCTCTTTCCATCTTCATATTTTTTAGCCGTTCTCTAGATGTGGCCCACACCACCTTTTCCCCCATCTCATATTCATCTTTCTCCTTTGCCTGTCATTCTTATTGCTTTTAGACTCTATACTGATCTAGTGTTGTTTTTTCCCCATCTCTCTTCCACACATAGCCTGTTTTTGCACTTTTTGTAATAATTTTCTAATATTGTTTCACTTCATTTCACTCCAGCTTTTGTCTTTCTGATCATCAGAATCAACCTTTCACCTGTCTATGACTCTTTTCACATTGTGCTTTTATTACTGGTACTCTTTCAAACCTGGCTTTGTCTTCTTTGTCTCTGCTCATCATCTCACTACCTTTTGTTAATCCTCACCTCTCCTCTTATGCACCTTTTCAGGTTGGGGTTATATTTGTGTAATACAGCTGTTCTAAAGATAGACTGCCATGAAAGTCACATAAAAATCCCATGCTGAAGCATTTCTTTAAGTAGAGATCCAAAAATAGTCTTGTTGCTATAATGCAGTAAAAGAAGAACACACATGCTATTTAACATTAGTTTTAATAAGACTAACACATTACTGGCACCATTAAGATCTGATTTGCAGTCCAAAGTGTTGTTCACACTAGATTATGTAACATTGGTTTTAGCACTACAAAGCATCTTCACATTAATGTGGCTCACCTGCAGCTCAAGGACATATTAATATTCAATAAGCAAAATGGTGAAAACCTCCCAGACTGTTCTAAACAGATAATGTTTATTTCAGTAGCATAATAATGACATTTCATGGGAAAGTAAATGTAAAATTTTACATAAAAATGGGCATTTCTTTGATACCTRAAAATGGAAATGCTGGTGAAGATTCTCAGTCATTCAGGTCATGATTAGTCTTAAAATGGAATACATAATTTATTTCTCTTCTGATGTTCTGGTTTTAGTTTGCACATTTAAGATATGTTGTAACATTAACAGAAAATTACCAAATGGAACAACATTCATTAGTAGAATGTTGGTTTTGCAGAGAAGGTTACCTTGAATTTACTGTTTTGTTTTGTTTTTTGGCCAAATACTGTATGTTAACAGAAGTCTGGAGTTTGTCTTGTGCCCTTAAGTATGATATATATATATATAT
>NW_013952416.1:3843879-3845890 GCF_001266775.1 Austrofundulus limnaeus | reverse complement strand
TGTGTGTGTGTGTGTGTGTGTGTGTGTGTGTGTGTGTGTGTTCATTTACTGTATAACTAAAAATATGTATGTGTATAAACAAATCAATAGCAATATCAGAGAGCATCAGCTTTGAGTGGTTTGAGATTACCTTTTTATCACTGACACTTTGCATACTGTTTGTTAAACTAACAGTTGGATGAATCTCAGTATTTGATGTCTTTTATTTTTTAAACAAAAATCTATGCAGGTTTGGATGATAATCTTTGATTATTGCGTGAGAAACATTTAAGTTTATTCCCACCTTTTCCCCCCTTTAATTGCAGAGTTTTTTTTTATTTTTATTTTTTATATATTACTTTATTATGGGCTACCGTATACGTATGTCATCATGTGTTTTATTTACAGGGTGTCAAGGCGCATGGGAGCGCCACGTTGTCATCAAGGAGACAACTGAGTGAGTGTCTCTGTTCTGATATCACCTGACTGGACGTGACTGTCTTGTAGTGGTCTCCCTTGATGTAATAGACTGGTGAACAGGGGGTCTTGGTACTAAGGCTTGATTAACCTGCAGGCCTAATCAAAACTGATTAGACTCAGATCTGCAGTTGTTTTACTTCACAAATCAGCTAATACACTTCTTATGTCATATGTTTTCTGCCATTAGGATAGATTCACATTTTTGAAACCTTAATGTAATACTTTAGTTTTACATAGTTTATTTAGTAATTTGGTCACTAAAGTGAGAAATACTCAAAAACTACTATTGAAAACCAGTATGATACATAAAGTATTTATAATTTACACTTGATGGATGAAGATTAATGCTGATTATGTGAAGTAAAATTCTGAGCCAGTCTTGAACAAAAATCAAGTCCTAGTATGGAGATCCTGTGTGTTATGCCACCTGCACTGCCTTGTCCTGTATTGTAGACAAGAATGCTGCCTTATGTACCCAAATGTACCCAACTGAGCTCATCCTACCCAGAGGGATGGTGACCAAGAAAAACCTGACTCTAGCGTCTTTTCTTTGTTGGTAAAGTCACTGTAACAAAACGCTTTTGTTCATTGCAAAAGCCAGTAATATTTTCTGTGGTTTATGTCAGAGAGGAYAGTAAAAAAACAAAACAAAAAAACAATCAAGCTTGAGACAGTGATGCAGATAATTTGTCATCTATTGCAATTCAATGCTGCAYATCATTTTTGTCATAGGCCAATGATTGTGACTAATAACAGGGTCTTAGATATTGAACAGTGTGCAGTGCATTCAACATCTCAAGGCGCGCGGGGCATTCAAGTGTTTAAATGCCAAATCAAGYTTTTAGCCAATTTGAAAGATGGAGAATGTGTATTTCAATCTTTTTGTTTATACCTTATTTCTACAATGTTAGATGTGCTGTAAACATAGGCATCCTAACAGCTTGGCACRAAACTGAAATTGCTGTAAAAGAAAAGAAAAATCATTTGTGCTACAATGTGTTGTAACACTATATTTTATTTTATAAAGACATTATTTTTGAAACCACAGAGTYAAATATTCRACAGAAAATATTATGTCTGACCCCTAATTTACACTACTTGCATTCCGACTCCGGTCCGACCTCCGCAGCATAAACGCGCCCGTTATAATCAATGAGAGTATTTACACTGGCTGCGCAGGGCGGCMGTTAGCGGATGGCGATCCCTCAAAATTAGAACAGATCCTAMTTTTGACAGACTCCAGAGCTGCGCCGSAGTCAATTTTTAAAGATTATGCCGCACCAACAGGAAAAGAAACGAGCACAACATCCGTATTTTCAAAATAAGACTTTTAGGCTGGGTAATTTGTCGGAATAATGTCGAAATTGCAGCTATATTAATAAATATACGGATATATTTCTACACAAGTGCTGTCAGAATGTATCGTTCTGTCTGGGAAGCAGATAGAAACATGTAGCATGAAGCATATGTGTACACACACGATACACGTGGATTTTATTTTGAAATCATAAGTTTCAGAAAGCCGACAGCGAGACAGTTTCAACATAGATAC
>NW_013952416.1:3827052-3843819 GCF_001266775.1 Austrofundulus limnaeus | reverse complement strand
GTTGTAATGTGACAAAATATGGAAAAGTTCAAGGGGTATGAATACTTTTGCAAACCACTGTATATATGGGAATTATTTGCCAGACAGTAAACATTGAATGTTATTCTAAAATTAGTAGTTTTGTAGCTTGAGGAAAGGAACTATCTTGTTGTAAGGCTGCAATACTTCTGTATAGATTTTTAGCTGGTACCAGGATGAGCAGAGTATGCTTAGAGTAGTTTTGTSTGGTAGTATTATTTGAGGTGTGTAAAGAAATCTCACTAACATCTTTGATCCTCTYTTGATGGGCACCTGGTTTTCTGGGCAGTTTAAATCCCACTTCTTGCAAAACCTTTTCATCTTCGTCCCTGTTTTCAGAAGTAAGTGATTTGTGTTGTAGAGGTGTTTATTTTAGGTCTGTGTTTGCAGAGACGGTCCTCTGTGGTGGGTTTCTCATTCTCAATACTGATGTTTTAAATTTCAAGAAAATTGGAGTTTTTATCTATCAAATGAAAAGCAGTATGGAACTGAGTGATAAAACTCAAAGCCCATGGCTCCTAAATGTCAAAGATGCTGTATACATTCTCTTGTCTTTGGACAGAGTCATTTGCAATGCGCCATCAAGGCCTAGCACAAGACTCTCTAAGCATACCAGGCTCTCTAAGAATTCATTTGAATTGTAAATACACTGSCTGTGATTAAGTGCCTTGTGAAGTGTACATCAGCAAGTAGCAGAGAAAGTAGTGTGGTTAATATAAATGTGTGTGGTACAGGTTGTCCACTGATACTGACATAGTGGGGAGGAGTAGCAGGTGGAGGGACTGATAGAAAGACCATCATGCTCAGTGTGTGTCTATATGCAAGTGTGTGTTGGTGTTCAAGTCTGCCCAGTGGCAGTCCCACTGAGATTAAATATTTCTTCACTCCGATGGAGGTTGCAGGTTGGAAAAATGTTGTGCGTGTGTGAGTTGTATGTGCTCCTGCGATGTCCTGGGGTTGAAAGAGGGCGAGAACRATTCTCTGAAATGAGTTTTTCTGACTGTATCACATCTTAGATTCTCTATTTTAGGCACCCATTGTGATTCCCTTGTTGACTGCATTAGACAGGCAGATGAGAAAGTACATGTGTGTGGGTGTGTGCATTTGRGGATGTGGTTTCCAGGCAGAGATATGGATTTTCAAAGCAGCACTGGATGCATCCGGCCAGCCCCTGCCACCTGCAGGTGGTACTATTCATGGGAGAGTGAAGCCAAATCACCTCCAACAAACACACTGCTCTGTCATACCAGAACCAAAGAAGTGGGAGCCGTCTCTGTGGGTGTGTGTATCCGCGCGTGTGTGTGTGTGTGTGTGTGTGTGTGTGTGTGTGTGTGTGTGTGTGTGTGTGTGTGCTTGCTCCTATGATGGCTAGCTGCCAGAGCACTTATCTAACTGTGATCCACCGCACTACTCTCTGTGACTCCTAATTATAGACAGAGGCACTCAAACAGACACATATACACACAGTTTGTACATGCTCTCTTGTGTACCGTTCACACTAATGAGGAACACTCCCCGAGGAAGTACCCACACTCCCCTCGACTCCTTGATAGAGGCCACCACGAGGACCTCCTCTGGCAGTCTATACCTCCCAGTTTTCTACTCCAAGAGTACCCAACACTCATGCATATGTACACAGAGAGACAAAAAGTAAGATCGAGAAGACTAGTTTGAAAGAAGTGTGGAATGTAAAAAAAGAGCTAAAAAGATAGGGTGGCACAGAAGAGATGAGAAAGATGGAGTGCCAAGAAGTGAAGAAGCCAGCAGACAGGGATCGTGTTGAGGGAATGGTTAACAAGGGACTTGGAATGAGTTGTGAGACAAGCAAAGAAGGAGGAGAAGAGATTGAGAATATTTGTCCTGTTTATTTATTGAGATCCAGAATGCATGATCACAATCCCCTCGCTGTCCCGCCGGCTTTCCCTGAGTCCTTCTTTTTTATGACCCTCTTCTTTCCTTGTTACCTTATTTATTTCTGTTTCTTCCCCCCCACTTTTTTTTACAACTTGCCTACTGTTTGCCCTGTCATATTACAGCATGTTGTTATTGGCCCTCAGGCAAATGTTTAAATCTTTCAGGACTGAGTTCAGGATATGCACGTCATGATACCATATGTTCTTTTCAATAAAACACCCTTTCAAATAACAGTGAACAACACATTTCTTTTCAGGATTTGGCCCTTAAAGCTTGATGAACCACTCTCAGGTCATCCACAGTTAGTTTTCTCATTTGCCTTAAATGGGCTTTACTGCGTCCTCTACATAACTTTGTCAAGGTAAAACTGCTGCTACTACTTTCTTTTATATGTAGTGCTGACAGAGAGAACAAAGCAAACAGGACAGGACAGAAGGGACTTTGGTGGCCACTGCTGCGTGCCTCTCATCCTTTCTAACCCCACCTAGCCCCAGGGGCAGCGCAGGTGGAGTGTGGGGATTGTCAGCACAGTGTGTGCATGTGTGTGGCTTTGTGCGTCCGTGTCTGCGTGGTAATCTCTGATTTGTGTCCCCGTGTATGGCTTTATTTTCCCCTACAGGCAACAGATAGCGGCACAGGGAGGCAGGCACCTAACTGGGCACAGATGGCAGCAACAGACAGATAGGGACAGCAGTGACATAAACACGTTAAAAAATAATTATCTGAACAATGACAGTGGGTCCACAGAGCAGGTTGGAGTCAGGACAGAAGGAGAGGAGGGGAGAAGGAGAAGGGGTAGGATACAAAATGTTAAAATTAGAAAAAAAAAGTTGCTTTGAGAAGGCCTGGGGAAAGAGTTATAACGGAGGCAAAGTCATAAGCAAGGATATGAGGTTGTGAGGAAAAATAAAGAAAACAAAACAAAACAAAAAACTTCCAGGAAAAGGCAAATAAATGAAAATCACTACACAGAAAACAGTGTGGGCTCCAGTAACAGATGTTGAAAATGCTTTACCTGAAATTATTTCATTTTTTTCCATCAGTAGGTGGTTAAAGAGTTATAGTGGTAAATAAAAAAACAGAGATCAAAAGGCAAGTATGAAACTCTGTAAAGGAAATTGAGGTTGAAGAGAGCAGAGGGGAAAGACCAAACGTTAGACATAAAGAGACAGGGTGGTGGATCTGAATTTACCGCAACAAGAGAGAGGGTAAAAGATGAAGTGAAAAGAAAACTGAGGAAAAAGCTGACAGAAAAAAAGGCAAAGTCAATTAGAAAAGCAGTGCAATAAAAGGAGAGGTGACAGACAAATAAAAGCAAGACAAGTTGTGAAGTTTGAAGCGATCACTCATGTAATCCTTCTCAAGTGCTGACCTTGTGTAAAACTACTTTCTTTAATAACAGAGCCCCTCTTGGCTCTTTCTCTTCTCTTTTTAAATGTTGTCTTGCCCTTTGTGCCCTTATAATCCAGCTCCTGTTTGGCCTCAGTTCCCTCTATCTTTGTTTTCTACACTAACTTCTCTCTCCCTCTTTCTGCCCCCCCAGCTTTTAGTAGCAAGCACCAAATTCCGGGTCAAATATTCAGAATTTAAAGCTGGAGGATGGTCTATGAGCTGTATTAGTGTATTTTCCTGTCCTTGAATGAATACTAAAAAATGTTGAAACAAAATTAAAAATTGTAGGCTGTATGTCAAGATCTGATACACTTCCTTTTAAGCTTAAGACATATCAAGTACACTGAAAAAAAAAACAACTTGTAAGATTTACTTCAAAAAATCCTCGTAACAATTTGCACAAACGTTTGTTAAGTAAATTTAAATGCTACAAATTCATGTAATATTTACTCATCATTATCTAGTAAAAGTTATTAAGAACATAGTTAAAGATTTGTGAATAAATCTGATAAATTTTACTTAATTTGATCAAGTATATGTTACAAGATTTAATTGAGCAAATTAAGTAAAATTTACCTGATTTATTCACAAATCTTTAACTATATTGTTAATAACTTTTACTAGATAATGATGAGTAAATATTACATGAATTTGTAGCATTTAAATTTACTTAACAAATGTTAGTGCAAATTGTTATGAGGATGTTTTTAAATAAATCTTACAAGTTATTTTTTCAGTGTAGAGACATGTTGATTCTCTTCCCGTTGAAAGTAAATGACTATAACTGATATAAGACTGTATCTAAAATTCAGTTAATCAGTCACAAAATGTCATTCAAGATCACATTGGAGAGTAGACTATCAGCACAAAGTAAGACCATTTGTTTATAAATTAATTATTAACAAATAGCCTAACTTTATCTGACATGTTAAGAGATTATGCAAGTTGGAGCTTATCAATATATATTAAGTATATATTTTGTTGTCAATCCAGTAAAATTAACTTGCAAGTCTAGGAAAGAGAGAAAGACAGGGATATCACTAAAATGTACCTCTGAACCAAATAGAGGCTTAATTGCATTTGCAAATMATGTGAAAAGCTGAACAGAAGCAGTTTAAATTCTCCAGTGATAACAGTAGCAATTTTTGTTCACTCAGGCAGAAAGGATGTCAGGTTATAGAGATGATAACCAAAATTAAAATTACTTTATTTTAAACGTTGTGGGATTTATTGTGTTTGGGTTTTGAAGATGAAACATTTAGCATTTGTAAAGTTAAACTGAAAGTTTGTATCCTTCTCCCGTGTGAGGGATATACAGTAAACTGTACTCATGTTTTCTGTGAAGCATTTTCAGGAGAAAGCTGATAATGTTTGTGTAAACTGTCCATATGTCACAATTACTGCTGCTTGTTTCTTTTTGTTTTAAAACAACACGAGCAAAGATAGTTGTTCACTTGTCAAAACCAACTTAAGAATTGTATCTGTAAAATGCTGTTAGGGGCGTAAGGGATGCTGGAGTAAATCTCTGTTATCACTAGAAGTCAGAGAGGTACATCCTGGGCTGATCACCAGGGTCAGCACAGAACAACACATCATTTTAGATAACACAGCCTTTAACACAATACTGGCAGTTATGCTGTGGGACTTTAAAATGCTAAAGGAGGACACAGCAACTATAGTTAAAGTTTGATGCCATAATTTAAAAATTGTGAACTGAAATGGCATTTCTACACTCCATCCTCCAGTTTTGCTCTTTGATCCACCTCTCATCTGATTCTGTTTTCCAGTGTCCCTTTTCCAGACCTCCTACTGTTTTGGCGTTCTCTCCAGGTTCTGTAGCTTTTTTATGACTCCTGCCTGTTTTTAGATTTCCTCCRTGACTTCCCTTTTTAGATCACCTTATTTCAGCTACAACTATATTCCTTTAGCATTAGATGCTTTTGAGAATGTGTATTCGTTGTGTGACTTACTCTATTATGTCTTTATGAGAGGACACATATTTATGTTATTATTGTATTAATATCTGACTGAAAAGGACTTTATTGCTGCTCAAACGGTTTTGGTTTCTATTACAAAGCTGCTTCTGTGTGAATGACTTGTCATATCATTTGTGTCAAAGCAGTTTTGCCAATGTGAGAGCTTTTGTTTTCTACTGTGCATGCTTCATGTATGTCATTAGGGGACATTCAAGATAATTACAATGACTATAATTTGAAATTAGAATGTGTATCCATTACATTAAAACATCCATAAAAATCAAAACTGTTATCATAACAGTTTTGATTTTTATGGATGTTTTAATGTTATGATAACGGATAATTCAGTTACTTTAAATTGCTTTTTCCATTTTTAAACAGTTGCAGCCATAAAAAACCTGGAATACAAAGGTTTCTTGGAAAACAAACTTTCTTTTTCATGAAATGTTTTTATTTTTTTTCCTGTAGTAGTTTTTAAAAAGTATCAACTGAAAAACATTTTATGTTTTGTAAAACAACTGACTCCTTGGACAGAAATAACGTTTTATTTTTTAACATGAGGATTATTAATAGGGATTAGTTATTTAGAAAATTTGATTTACTTTGTGATTTTTTTCAGACTATAATTGTTTCAGGTCATGGGGKTGTTTTCAAACATCTCATTTATACTTATTTAAAAATGTATTTGTCTTAATATTTTTCTCTGTCTGATCACATTTGATTTCCTGTCCATTCAAAGATGTGCTCCAATTTGTGTGCTTCCCTCCTTTCCATATAGCTGTGTTTTGGTTGTGATCATTTTTATACATTTCATGCTCATATTCTACTTTACTCATATCATCATGCCATCTTTTTGTCTTCTTTTTTTGTTTTCATCCGTACATGTCTACCTTCATTTATCTGGAAGCAGTAAGCAGCATGGTGTGACGGAGGAATGAAACAGGTACGAGTGTCTGAGATGTGTCGCACTACAATCCTGGGCCTGAATATTGCTTTCTAAAAAATCTTTTTGTTTTTATTACATTTCAGCTTTATATTCAATATTTCATAACTCAAACAGTCGTCTAGGGCACCATAAAAAGAAGACAGGAAATCAGTGTGAATATCTTGCTCTTGTTCATCATTCCATTATTTTTTGTAATTGACTGATCCAGTGTGGCAGGCCATAGAGTATGTAATGGCCTGTTTGCCCTCTAGGAAGTGATAACCTCACAACTGGCCCAGCTTTGTGTGTGCCATCTGCCACCTATCCATCATTTTTCTAACCGTATATTGCTTTGCCTGTTTCTCTCTCTAATCAAGACAGCTGAACATTGGATTTACCTTCGTTATGGTAAATCTGACCTCAGGGGTGGAATCCAAAGCATTCTAATTCTGTGTAGGTCTCAGAGCTCTTAAGTGGCTTTCTTATATCTACCAAATCTTCTCTCCTCCTTCCCYCCCAAAGATGGAAATCAATTTCCATCTGTAGGTTCTGACAGCATGTGTGAGAATGCCGAAAAAAAAGGAGAGAAAAGGCTTGGTGATTGACTGTAGCCACTTCAGACAGCTGAGACCCTATTTTCAGTATTCATGGATTAGAACATTGATTAAACCATGACAGAATAAAATTTGTAACTTGATAATTTCTCTATAGTCTCAGATMATTATTCCTTGTGTCTCTTTGACAGTAAATTGAAAACGCTTTATCAACAAGCTTCATTGCCAGTCCCTCATAACAAGCTACCATGTGAGGACATGTTGATCATCATGTAATGTTGACTGTGTTGTTCTTAAAATATCCATGGCACTCATCATTTCCTGCTTGTTTTTAATCAGCATTTATCATTTGTTGAATACGCTGTGCCTGCTTTTTTTGTGTGTGTGATTTATAAAAACAAATTAATTTGACTCAGCAGACATTTCAGGGCTTTAACTACCTGTCTTGATGTAATTCATGCTGAGTGAAACCACAGGTTGGCCATTTTGATTGATGGGAGGTGATTTCCATGGATGTGATTGCGTTGCCCTCTTGGCACAGTTGTTTTCAGGACTCCTCGTAAGTTCAGTTTGTTCCTAAATTTAAATGATTTGCTCTGCATTTTACACATTCAGCATTTAAATGCATATAAAGACCTTAATGAATCAGACAAACTAATGTTTTGTGTCTCTGAAAGTAGATGTCTTTGTTTTCCTGGTTTTAGTGTGGTTCAGCTGCTGTACCATCTGTTGTTTAGGCTCRACTCCATTCGTGGTAAAGATAAAACCTGTACCAGATGTAAAAACATGGAGGACCTCTATGTGACTTTCTTTTAAAAAGAACATAATAATGTGTTTCTAAAAGGCAGCATGTGCTCGGTATTTATCTTCCTTTTCARAGTTCCATTGTCTGAGATTAACAGTGTTTGAATATAATGATGTTCTCCTTCATTTAGCATATTTTAGGCAAATTTGTCCGAGTGTGTCTGATTTTGATTTTCCAATGAACAGCTAGGACAAGGCTGGGCAAGTGATCAAATGGAGAGTYAGCATGGATGAGTTGGAGTAATTGGTTTGGAGCGGTATGCAAAAATCTGATAGAAATTTGTGAGCTCTCTGAAGAAGGCCAAGTTGTTTCGTTTGTCTCTCGAGAGAAGTTAACATTTTATCTGCCCTTTTCTGGTGATGTGACATGTTTTTTTATCGATGATGATTACAACACAGACGCTCCGCTGTCTGAATATGACAAACATCAAAAAAGAAGAAAAAAAAAACGAATAACGTGTCGCAACAAAGAAGCAAACAGTGGTAGTCGGTTTTCAGACTACAAAGCRGGTGAAAGACTTTCTTCTTTCCTTTAAATTGTAGCTGTACAGAGTGAGATAAAAACTGACGTCTCACAATATCAAATTGAGAATTGGTCTCTGAGCCTTTGTTTTTCTTTCACRCACACATTCACCTGGCTTTTCTTCTCAGCTCAGCTCAGCAGTTGATTGATCTGCCCTGGCCTTGCAGCCGGAAGACACTTCATTTACAGCAGGGTTGTGAAAATTAAAATTTGATTGATCAGTTGTAGTGGCAGACAGCTCATAAAGCCGAATATTAAAAGTGTGAATTTGTGCTGCCATGCTGATGCATCTGTGTGTGCGTGTGTTATCAAGCATCTCATGTGTTTGCTTGTGTGAAGATGGTTTCCATATTTGTGGAGGCTCTGTGGTGGTGTGAGCGTGGCAGAACAGCTGGTATGTCTCAGCATATGGGGCTCTCAAGGGGAAAAAACGTGAGATTATTCTCAAAAGACAGCAGGAGGCTACTTAAACTCTCCTTGAAACTAACCAAGCACTTCCTTTAGCTACAGTACACTTTACTGGCCGTCAGGGATTCACTATGTGTTTGTGCCTCAAGGAAACAGCACACTGTGTTTGGCTAAATAATCAATTTTTGGATATTTTAGTTCATTGAGGCGGCCAGAATCATTTCCAGCACTTTATTGGTGACAGTTGTAGCACAATCCAGCTCAGTAGTCATATTTTACACTTTTGTTTAGCTTATGGAAGCATTTCTTATGACTGATTTAATGCACTCTATTCTCGCTAACATGCACAAATACACTGCATATTAGCTGTGCAAGGTCTTCCTCACCCACTTTTCCTTGCTCAGTCCTTCATTACTATGGTAGAGCAGGTCTTTATTAATGAAGGGACATCTGTTTCATTAAAGCAGAAAGATGCCTGGGAGAGGGAAGGGATGGAATGGCTCTAAAAGGAAACACATGCAGAGTGCAGAAATGAGAGAGGGTCAGACATGGAGAGATGCTTGGTGGCTGCGGGGAGTTTGAGGCAGAGTAAGTGGACATAAAAGGCAAAATGAAATAGAAATGCAAGAGAAAAATCAGAAGGAGATGTCAGACCTTTAGGCAGTAATGCACTCATTAAGACTGATGCAGTGCAGAAATAAGCCCGGCTTCTACACCCATGTATAAGTGCACAAATCACATCCCATCACATATATCATAATAACAAAACTGCCATAAATGCAAATTCTCTCACAGACACATGTCTCTAAGCCAGGATTAGGTTGTAAAACATTTCATGCATCATAATTGTATGTAACAAAAGGATCAGAGAGAAGAGAAGACAAGAGGAAAAGATGAGGATTAAAGCCTGTGTTAAATCAACTTTTAACACACTTGATTATTACCTATGAAACGTTCAGCATTTTAGTTTCAAGCATTCTGGTTGTTAATGAGGAGCAGCTGAGGCACAGGTTGTACAAGGACAATGGAAACAATTTGGAATAAGCTTATGATATTTGTTTGTACGCAACATATTCACYATTTAAAAATACTATTACTTCAAAAATCAGTCGTATTGGTCTAAAACTTCGTAGTTCTTCTCCAGTAAGCACAAAATATTTAAAATCAAAAACATGTCATAAAGTCATGAAGTGCATTTTTTGCCTGAGATAAATATTTAAAATGGGCAAAAATATTAAAGAACAGTAAAAATCTATATAAATAAATAAATAAATAAATAAATAAATAAATAAATAAATAAATGTACCGTAGCCATAACATACTGCTAAAATCTAAGTTAAAGTTATTAAGGTACATGGAATTACAAGCTAAAATTTAGAAATCTCCATCTTCTTCCGCTTATCTGTAGTCAGGTCGCGACTTTAGGCTTGAGAGCGTATGCACATTTTTTTTCAAATCAAACTGATTTAGCTAAAACATTTACAAAAAAAAGCTGAAGTCGAGCAACGTACTGCTTACAAACAAGAAATATTAAGTCATAAAAAATAATAAAAACATGATAAGAAAAAAAATTGTCAAATTATGCAAAAATGACAATCTTCTTCAAATAAAAACCTGGGAATACCCACATGATTTAAGCTGAAATTCAAAAATACAGAGAGTTGAAGCCTGTCTATTATGAAGAGGCAGCTGGTTTTACAGTTTAGGAGCTACAACTGAAAAAGCCTGTCTACCTCTGTGGACCATCTTAGACAACGCGATAATTAAAGACCCAATTACCTCTGAGGACCAGCCTGGAGCTCTGGACAACTAAAAGCAAATGATCATTAGATTTAAGGGATCAGGAGGGCACACAAGGCTGCAGGAGGTCAGCCAGATATACAGAAGCTTGCCCATTCAGGGCCTTATAGGTCAATAATAAAACTTTAAACTCAATTCTAAAACAAACAGGGAGCCAATGAAGGGAAGTCAGCACCAGGGAAATTATGCTCACACTTTTTTTGTGTTAAAAGACCAGCTACAGCATTCTGAAACAGCTGCAGTCACGAGAGTCCGGCCTGTCTAACACCAACATACAGTGATCCAGTTGGGGTCCATTAAACAGCCCCCTGTTTATGCCTGCATAATGCATTATGCCAAGTGTAATAGGTAAGAATACAAAAATAAAACACAATAATTATTTTATAGAGTTGAAATGTGCTAAAAAATAGTCAAATTGGGACAAAAAACTGAAAGATAAAAGTAAGTAAATAATACTTCAGTGAGAAAGACAGACATGTAATTCATTGAGGTCAGCCATGGCTGTAGAGGTGCTACACACATGCACACTTTAAACGGCCAAGGTCAGATAGAGTCAACGTAGGATCACAAGGTCCCTGCAGAGGACCAGGTTATAACTGACAACCATAATTAGGCTAATTACTGTAACAAAACCATCGTCTCAGTGGGTAATGACCTGGGCAGGGCAGCAAGTGTGACTGATGGATGGAAAGATGCCTCTCTCGCACTCCCAATGGGATGAGAGTGAGAGAGAGAGAGGCAGGTAATAATTAGGGTAAGCCTAAAAGATGTGATGGATGGATTAGTTGGTGGGGATAGAAAGGCAAATGAGGAGAAAAACTGAGCAGCATAAACTGTAGATAATACAACAGTGGGTGCRTGACACCATTAATTTTTATTTTACAGGCTGTTGTTTTGTTAAAGGATTGAGTCAAGTTCAGTTTAACACAACATTCAGCTCATTCTAAATATTATGATCTAATCTACGGTATTACTTTGTCACACTGTTACACAAGAAAACAAAGTTGGAGCAGTTGGAGTTGGTGACAGTCCTGATACAAATGGCTTTGTCGTAAGCCAATTATTTGGGMTTTTAAAGGTAACAGTTTACATTAAACAGAGATTCTTAACCCTCGGGCTGCGACACACCATTGGGACATTATCACCACTTAGAGGGCCTCAAAAGAAAAACCTGTTTTTCAGCTATGGGCTGTGGAATTTCATTAGTTTTTGATTGAGTTGCAATGCTTTTTCTCACCACTAGTAACGGTAGTGTGCCACTCTGATGTTTAACAACTTTTTTAAAATTTATAGAAGAACCTTAGCCTGCCACTTGCAAAAGTTAGATAAATTGAAACACAATTTAAACTAAAAGTTGAAGGCAAAAAATGAAGAAAACCTGCCAAAAAGCCACAAATTGGGCACACGTATAATGCAGACATAATCAAATATCGTTATGGGACTAGCTATTCAACAAAGCACTGAAGCCCTCCAAACTAAAACAGCATCTAATTTGTCACAAATATGAAGAGCAGCTTTATGTGTGTGTTTGTGGTGGTGGGGGTAATTCAGTTGTGTAAAAGTTCCAGGAAATGTGATTAATTTAATATTTTAGTTGCTGAGGCTGTCAGAGAAAATAGTGTGAGGGGTGGAGGTGGGATTCTGTTTATTTTTGTAAACAAGATATTAGGTCTGACTTGTTCTGTTTTATTTTTTTTTCACAACCAGAATTTTCACAACTCAATGGAGAGCCACCTGGGGAATAGTTAAAGACCATAAAGACTAGACCAAACAGTGTAGGGCAAGTTGTATTTTTTTATTTTGTAATTTTTTCTTTGTCATTAGATTTRTCAGACTAGTTTATTTTGTTACAAACTCATGGTGTTCAGTGTTTAACACAAACATCAGTAAGTAGTCCAAATTCAAGTAGGGCCTATGATCTCAAATAAAGTTTATCTTAAAGACTATTGGTAAGTTGTTGTTCTACCTTTCAATAAATAGATAGCAATTTAATGTTATTTCAATCCTAAGTATTAGAAAAAGGGCTGGAAAATGCATAGTTTTGAGTAGATTTTTTCAAAATTTTGTAGAGGTATTCATCTGAGCCCTTCTAGTTTAGGTGTCCCTCATTTCCACCAACAAATGTTGGCAGGTACGTAAATGTTTGTCATAATCATGTCTGATAATTTATTTACAAGGTCCTTGCTTGTTAAACTGTAAGTGCATTTCATTTAATTATAATGCAAATACAATACAAATTAAACCAAGATTTAGATAAATTATCACTTTGATCAGTACCTTGTTATTGTCTGAATGCGCCTTTTGCCAGTTTAGATTCAGAAATTTGGACCCCAAGGTCGAAAAGGTTAAGAACCACTCTGTTGTATTGACTTGTAAGATCATGCTGCACAAGAACCATGTTGTAACATTTTAACCACAAATTAGTAGATATTTTTAGTTATATAGCCAATTGGGAGCAGTTATGAAAATTTGTTAGGTTTTTCTTGAACTATAGTCCAGTTTATTTCATTATACTGCTGTACAAATCATCTTTAAAAGACTTGTCAAAAATAGTTTCTRGTTTGGTATTCTGTTTTAAAAGGGAAAAACAAAGACTTTATCAATAAGCAAAACATTTCTAAATGTATTCTTGATACCCTGAAGCCAACTTGATATCTGCTAAAATTCCACCAGTCCCTCAACTCCAGTGATTCAGTTGGCCTCATACCACGCACTCAACCACTCGCCCACAGACTCACTTCATATGGGATTAAATATCTTAGAAGCAAAGTACATGAAAGAATATGACATGTGAGTGAAAGACTGTGACACACACACAGAAGAGAAGAAATGAGGGAACTCAGAGACTGGTGAAATAGAATGCAAGAACAAAAGGTGAAGAAAAGCTTCAAACACAGAAATTTGCACAACATTTAATACATGTCAGGTGAGTCGGGGTACAAAAATAAACTTAGATTTTCAGTTGTCAACTTCATTTAAAAATGAAATTGATAAAACGCTAATATAGTTTTGTCTCAGAATTTGCATGTAAATTTTCTTTATAGAATGTCTTTGTTATGTAACAACTAATTTCCACATTGTAACACTGACAAGAAACTACCCTTTTTGGAAAGTTTTTCATTCAATTTTCTTTTTCAAAACCAAGAAGGAGCTTCAAAGCAGGGTTGTAAARTATTTGTAAAACAGGCTCTTGCTCCAGTTTAAGATATGATGTCAAGTTTTATTTTCTTCTCACCAAAAAATGRGTCATAAGGCCTTTTAGTAATTCTCCTTTACTTCTTTTTTAACTTTTTTTTTGTCAGTCTAGTACTATTTTTTAGGGAGTTTATGGATGTAGTTTTTTTGTGTTTGTTTTATGTTTTAAACACTGTTAGGATTTAGTTTTCCTAAAGTTCAACAGTGCATCCAAAAGGTTTTCACAGCATTTCACCTTTTCCACATTTTATGTTACATCCTTATTGTAAAAAAGATTAAATTATTATTCCCCTCAAAATTTTGCACACATACCCAATGTTTGCAAAGTGAAAAAATGCTCAATTTTTTTCAAACCTATAAAAAAACACACATAGGTATTCACAACCTTATTATACTCAAATTGACTTTGCTTTAATCCTGTTTTGATGAACCTTCAGATGTGTCTACAACTTAATTATGCCATAATCCACATAGTCAATTCAGTTGATTGAACGTGATTAGGAAACGCACACAACTGTCTATATAAAGTTCTTCTGTCGTTGTCAGTCTGTGTCTGATCACAAACCAAGCCATGGAGTTATTACTAAACCRCTGATTGAACCTGATTAGACCCCGGATTGTATCGAGGCACAGACCTGGTGAAGGGTACAAGAACATTTCTGCAGCATTAAGAGTTCCAGTAAGTGATCTACCTCATCTGTAAATGGATGAAGTTTGGAAKCATTAGGTCTCTTCCTAGATCTGGCAGCTAGTCCAGTCTGAGTGATTAGGGTAGAAAAACCTTAGTCATGTAAACCAGGATCCTGACAGTCACTCTGAAAGAGTTCCATTGTTGGTATGTGGAGGGAGGAGAACCTTCCAGAAGAACAACCATTTCTGCAGCACTTTTCCACACATGCCTGACTGAATAATGTTTAAAGATTTTCTCACTTTAGAAACCATTCTCAAAAAAAATAAAATAAAATGCTGTTTAGGGTTTCATAAAATGCTGTTTCCTAATGGATGCAAAGATGAGACAATGAAAAACTTTTACATATTCTCAAAAATTGTTCAGATGCAGACAAGGCCTAGAAAAGAAAGTATTTCAATGCTTACAAAAGACTATTTTCATAGGATTTCAACCCCATTTAAATGGAGTTTCAACTTTTTTCAACTTTGTCATAAAAAGTGCAATTTTATTAGATTTTTATGTTGAGTTTTTATTCTAAGCAAATGAATAAAGTGTATACTAACCCRAAAAATGGGGAAAAATGTAAATTACTTATAACAAGCAAAAAAAAAGTGTATTCTTGTGAGACATCTGAAAGTCACAGAGGCAGTTTATCAGTTGGTGTTTCATTTAATCTTTTTGTTTCTAAGTACTTGCTGTTCTTCAAAAGTGCAAATAGACATGAGATARAAAGTGTTTACAACCTTCAGGCACATTTGCTAACTTTTAGAAAAATAGTCATATTAGGATGCCTATGTTATTTTACAGCAGCGGAAGAGGTAATTTGGGACACAGTTTGTCAGGAAGGAGAATTTAGGACATATTTAGATGGAGCAGGAGAATTGGGACAGACACAGAAAATCTCATAGTTGCCATGGTACCAATGGAAAGGAAAAGAGGTGTCCCTGTGGTGTTAAGCATACACTAGTTGTACAATTCTCTAAGGCATTTAACCCAAAGGCCCTGAAAAACACTTCCTCTAGCAGGAAGTAGTTGCAGTTATTATACATACTTATATATGTGTGTGTGTGTCTGTGTTTACAATGCAGATAATGGTAAACGGTATCAAGATTCACTAGTACATCATGTCAGAGTTTCATGAGATTCAGTGTTAATCTCATGTAGCTGTCAACTTAAATCGTCTCTGAAACTTACTTTGGGACTAGATTTCTCAATTCTCAAAAGATACACTGTGCTTATCATATGAAGTTCAGACTGTGAAAGGGTCAGAAGCCACATGTTCATCACTCTTAATCCTTCAGTTGTATGATTGACCAGTAGGTAGATTTTATAGTAAAACATGATTTAATCTTAAATGATTTTCAATAGACTTCTAAATGACAATAAAATATTACTGAGGTATGTCATTGTAAATGAAAATGAAGCAGCGGGTTTTTTTTTCTCTTTTCTATTTGTTTTTATAAATGTGTTTGTTTAGATGGATTTTTTTTAAACTGAAGATATGTTCAAAAAGTCCTGTAATTATGTACATCTGCTGTGATTCAGTTTTGTAAACAAGAAAAAGAGAAAAAGTCCACAGAGGATGCGTACTTTTTTAGGACCTGTTTGTACACAAAAGTGCTTGTGAGATTCATCAGGCTGAGATGAAAGCCCAGTTTCCTTTGAAAAAAGATGTCCATTTTAGAGCTTTATATACTACTCTGTATTTTGATTAAAACCACATCCTTTTATGTTTTTTAATTTTTTGTCTTTTAAAGGATTTACCTGAAAACTTGGATTTTATTTTATTAATACTCTTGATTTAGCTGTGTTTCATTGTATCTCCATGTGAAGGATTATCTTTCTCTGTCTGTTAGCCATTTTGTTCTGTYTTTGTATACACAGTGCAGCTTCATGCCTTACTGTGATACGACTTTCTATGTTATCAAGTCATTTAGATTTCTTATTATCCCAGCTATGTTTTGCTATGAAAATGTTGGCTGTTCCATTAAGACAACAGATTTTATAATGCCCTAAAGAGTGATACAAAATGGAAAATACTCATATTATTATTGGCTTTTTTTCCATTCTTCCATCCAGACGTCCCCAAGAGTTACATCCAATAATTTTAAAAAGATTAGATGCCGGGAAACAAAACAAAAAAAAGATACTTCAACATTCTCACTATGGCACAGAGATAAAAAAAAGAAACTACCATACAGCAAAATTAGGTGTTAGAGCAACATCACTTAACAATCCAACACAAAAAATCATATAACTTTAGCTAATTTGTACAAGTTAAACTAATATCACACACAGAAGCACGTGTGCACACTCATACACTTGAACATACACAGTAAAACACAATAAATTACAATTCAAGCTATTAAAAAAGCAATTAGTTTTGCTCACCTTGTATGAGAAACTGAATAAATTACATAGTTTGTTTTAATCATAAGACTGCATATGTAAAGGAACAGATGGGACCAATTGAAAAAACAAACAGACCAAAAATGAAACTAGGTGCACTGAAGCCTGTAGTAAGGACTTTGTGTGTGTGTGTGTGTGTGTGTGTGTGTGTGTGTGTGTGTGTGTGTGTGTGTGTGTGT
>NW_013952416.1:3817387-3825856 GCF_001266775.1 Austrofundulus limnaeus | reverse complement strand
ATATATATCCACAATAAAAATACACACAAGAAGGCAAATTGACAATTTCCTGCTAAATGTCTTGATGCATACTCAAATCCTGCAAAAGTTAGTTTCTTGTATGATCTCATATTAAAAAAATATAGGTGAAAAATATTTTTGTTTTCAATAATAAATTGATAGATAGATGTGTAGATAGACAGACAGACCAGTTTTCTTTTTATTCTAACATAAGATTCAATACTTTGTTCCTACTCAGAGCAACATGTCCCTCTGTAGCACTTAGAAGCCGATTACATGGCTCTTATTAACTCGTAGTCGGCCCCTTTGAACATAGTTAATCATGCATAGGGTGGCAAGAGGGTAGAGATTAGGAAGCATGAGCACACACATGCTGAAACGTGTCAAAGCACTCGGGAATGTTTATTTAAAGAATGGAGGGCACAAGTAACATAAATGCTAACGCGAGACTTGATTTAGAAACTGGCAGTCATGGTGATTATACAGAAAGAGCTGTCAGTCCTGACTCAGCCTGTATGCATGCTTGCTTTTGAGTTTTATTTCACTGGACAACACATGGACCAGCCATTGTGCTTCCAAATTGCCTACATTTTAAAATCTAAGTTTGCTGTTGTACTTTCCACTGTTATATGGTTTCAAATGATTTATACAATGCTTGTTTGTAAAGGTGTGAATCTACATTAACATGAAGAGACGGTGGCTTTTTTGAACATACACAGGGCACTGATATCTCGCACAGCTTCGAGATACAAGGGAGAGACAGCTTATGAAATCAAGCAGGCATCAAGTGTAACACTCAGTCAAACACGCATCACATGCTTACATGCATGCCGGGGGAAACGTGGGCACAGAGCCTCAGCACAGGGTGGTCTGACGAGCCTCTGTTGATTCAGGACAGATTCGGGACACTTCAGGTTCATTAGTCTGAACAAAGTAGGACAGATACCTTCAGAACATAACTCCGCTGTTGTTCTTTTCTGCTCTCATCCTCCTCCTTCTTACTCAATTTCTTTTTACTCTTTTATCCTTTTCTTCTCTTGACCTCCCACTTATTTCTCCTTTGCCTCTCCTCATCCGTATGATCCTTACTCTGATTCTTTAAAGTCCACGTTTTATCTTTTGGAAACATAGGACCAWATGTAACAGTACCAGTCCCCACTTTGTTCTTTCCCTCTCTACCCCCCCTCTGATAACCCTCCRTTCTCTTTTCAACGTTTTTCTCCCTCAGACTGGGAGATACACTAATGTGGACGCAGACACAAGCTGTGAGTTTGATCTGAGACAATTTGCTGCAACATTAATGAAAGCATAAACTTACATGAATATTGATGAGCTATTCTTCTGCAATCTGCACATTCCGGATGGCCTAGAGGCAAAAATAGTAAGACTCACACCAAAGATGGAATATTACATTGACAAATGTTGCAAATGAATATTCAGTGACGACATGAAATCAGAAATTGACATGGATCCTCATGTCTCCCCCCTCTGAGTGAGGTAATTCTCTGCACTCTCATGATCACACACACTTTGATTGTGGTGTGTCCAAGAGATAGTTTTCTGCATGCAGAATCTTTGTAGARAAGTCTTTGCATTAATGACTATTTGCCTGTTTCTGGCTTTGTAWAATGACATGTCCATTGTTATTTGTGTGTGTCAGAAAGTTCAAGRCCATGACTTTCTTATTTATGGTCACAAATCAAATTAGGTTTTGGGGAGTTGGTGCATTTTTAAAACAGTATGATCTTCAGTATGATCAGTATGACAACTTGTATGATCAGATTTAATTCTGGGTGTTACCTTATTGGTTTTCATTAGGGGCATGTAATATGATACATTAAAGATAAGAGCCACCAAAACAAAGACAAACCTTACAGAAAATTCATGCAATTTAACAAAACTTGGTTCAGGAAGATGCGATTCAGAGCAACAATTCAAACTGATGTTTAGGAATTTGATTTGATTAGCCTACAAGCAGAGGGAAGACAAAAAAAATGAACAAAAATGTAAAATTTTATATGTATATTTTACAGTGTTTCTGTTTACAGTATGCAGTGCAAAAACATAGATTACAAATAAATACAAAAATATTGTATAAAATCTTTTATTATTAACTTTATATCTTTAAACTTAATTGTAGGTAGCAGTGCAACATTTTTGGGTTAGAATATAGTACAATTAAAAAATGAAGCTCCTCATTAAGCATGCTGCATGCTGTCCCTGCTGTGGGTTGAATATATTAATTTTATATTTCGATACAAACAAATTTAATTTGAAACTGTTTAGACCAGGGGTGGGCAYCTGGCTCGCCAATGAAGCCCCAATGAGATTTTTGTTTAATTTTTGACTTAAAATAACACTCAAAGCAAGTCTTAGATTAGCCTTCTTTGGATCTACRCACATACTGTATGTGAACAGACATTTTTAGTGATGAAGTTCAGCAAATTCAGATACAGATCCMTGGTCACTGACGATCACCTTTCTGCTGTTCACCCGCGTAGATGTTCAACAAAATTGTGATGCATCCGATTTGACTGTATGTCTTGAAACAGACAACAAATAAAAAAAACACAAACATAATAAACATTATTCTCTATAGRGCCTAAAGTATAAAAAAAGTGGTCAGAATTAATAGTGGAGCATAATGAAAGCAGCAATGCTARTGATGCAGATTAAGGTGTAGAAGCTAAAAAATGTTGGGTAGCTCTGCCTTTTAAAGCTGAATTTAAGAGAAGCTGGAGGCAGACACTGCAGCAATGATGTAAGAGGCTGGACATGACAGTGATTGACCAATGTTGTTCCACTCACACTGCTTGCGTGACATTGAGTAAGCTTTTGAATCTCCWATTTGTTTTTTGGGTCCTGTAACTACATTTGTTCACTGCTCAGGTTGTTTTCATTTGTTCTAGRTTCGATACCTAGGTAAATTGCTCATTATGCATTAATGTATTGCCTTTTTATACTTTTACTTTTTGTAGTTTAAACAGTATTAGTTTTGCCAAAGCATTAAACATTAATTCTTAGTTTATACAGTTTCTTGCAAAGTCTTTAGTGTTTTTCTTTCTTCTCACTTCTCGCTGATTTGGGGATATCAGGTTTTCAAAAAATGCTTTGATGTGTGGAGTGAGGAAACTTTTTTATCTGACCTCATCTTTAGCCTTTCACYATGTGTGTTCATCACTCACAGATGAGTTTAATGTACACATCAAATTCTTGTGTTTAAGAACATGCAGTGAAGTCAAGATTCTTGTTTTTTTTTTTTCTAAACTGGATTTTACTAACATGTAGATAAAAGCATTTTGAGTTTTATCCTAAAATGCACCTTTTCAGTCAGTTCAGTCTTGAACTTGTTCTGCCAGTGCACTGATGCATATCTGTGACTCAGCATTCCATGTGTGTGCGTGTGTATGTTTTTGTGTATGTGCGTTTATTTGTCAATTTCTGTTTGAAAGTCAGAAAAAATAGAAGTGGAAGATTATGTTCTTACGCCACAGGCCRTTTTGCTTTTGCACATAGCAAAACTTTTAAAATGTTACTTCTATTTTTTAGCTTCGGGTTTGTCCCAAATATGGCTTAAGTTTGTTTTCAAAACAAATTGCAAACCTCAGAGCGRATCTATGAAGACTTTAAAAATATGTTATAAACTGAGAGAAGGTGACCTCATTTAAAATATCAGCTGTGATATTTCTGTACAGTGTTCATTTTATCGTAACTTCAGTGAAGTTTAAAGACCTTTAGGAATCAAAGTTGTTTTAATTTGCATCTCATTGTACTGTGTATGTGTGTCACAGAATCACATTTTTTCCTGCTTTTTGTATTTTTCTTGTGTGTCTTCTAGCATTAATAATGCTACGTGTATGCAAAACTGCTTTTATGTACAGTATGTTCTTTCCTGTCCTACCTTTCTGTCCCAAAATGTGTCTATTTAATATTATATTTTTCTGTGTCTTCAAAATAAAGTGTGATACTCACACAAACACAACAAGTCTGTATTCGATTTATCTTTTTTTCTTTAGGTGTTTTCTACAGTTTGGTACTTGTATGTACACTACAGTATGTTGGAAAACGAAACTGTTCAACYTTAATACATTAATATATCAATTTGTTATAAAAAAGTTTTCAGTATCAAAAAACATTTACTGTCTTGATAGTTTTAATGCCAAAACTAAACACTCTTTCTATTAAATTGAAGGTCAATTACCATTTTTAGGTATTTCAAAATACCYTATTTTAATAAGATTGACTAATACTGTAATTTTGCTGTCTGCTAATTATTCCAATGAGGATGTTTAATGTTTGGTCACGCTATCTGTCATGTTGTGAGCAGTGGTTTAAAAATACCACCTTTTTAATTTATCTGCCAATAACATGGCTAAAAATGGGACGCAGTGCAGAAACAGACAACACCAACGTAGAATGTAGGGTAATGATCTCTGTGGCTTTTACATGAAGAAAGATTCAATTATTCTGCTCAAAAGTAGTTCATTAAAAAGTAATTAGTGCAAAATAACTTTTGCAAACTCATTTTCTGTGTCCAACTTCATTTGGAACATGTGTCTCATTTGGAGAAATTATGTCTTTCTGAATTCTTTCCACCAACTGTGCTCTGCTTATCCTGTTAGACTTTTGGTTTCCATAATTTATGGACACATWCTTCTTGTGTGGACACATTCTTGGGTCTTTTGTGTTGAATTTGTACTGATAAACTCTCCATATTATTTGCTGCACTCATAGGATGCTGTTTGCCTCATTCTCTGTGGGTTTTGGCTGAAACATTGTGAGGATATTTATTTTGTGACTATAATAACTGGTACTTTTTTATACCTGATGTAATGCACTGACCAATTACAAGTTACTAATTTTTCATGTATGTTAACCCATAAAAGTAAAATATTACAGCGTATCTGTTCTGTTTTGACTTTATTTTTCACACYTTTAGACACTGTAAGTTTACTGCAATACATTAGCAATATTGTCATGGGGCACTTTTTAACAACATGCGCTAATTTCTCACCTGCAGGATGGTGCAGGAAATCTTCAACAAAAAAGAGTCTATTATAGTAAGAAAAATATGTATTTAATAATAGTACAAGTTAAACACAAACTGCACAAAAGTTTTTTTTGCATCCAGTAGAAACTGAATGTACTGAATGGTGTTTCTTATGCCATTTAGTCARTATGAAAGTTATTGATATTTAATCAATAGACACAACACTGAAAATTTGTATTTATATCTGTACCAATATTTCTTTACAGAATCTCCTTTTTAAATGTGGATTTTGTTGACAATATCACACTGTAAGTGCTTTCTATCACTCTGAAAAAATTGTTGACATTGAACTTTATGTTCATTGTCTGTAGAAACAGTCACTTGACCAGAGTTTACAGACCAAATGGGGCTTGTTTATTTTTATAAATTAAGGCCCACTCTGTTGCACAACCCCACAGTGCAAACTCAGAGGACAGACTCACTTAGCTGTGACAAACAGGTACTTGGTAAGTTTATGACCTGAGGTGCTGATGCTGCAGYGATTCATCAGGGGTGTAGATGTACAATGGGTTGATTTAGGGCAAATTAATTATAGGTGTTTTATTTCTTAGTTGTCTGCCATTGGAAATCAGGTTAGCTGATCTTTTCTAAAAGAGTGTGTCCTTTGTCATGGCATTCTGGTTGACATATAAGGAGGAACAGAGTTATAACTACGTTTCCTAAAAGCACAAGCATTTTTTTAATTTAAATTTTAACCAAATGAGGTAAAAACTTGATGAGAACTGAGTTCTTTGCATACACATRGTCAACAAGTCAAGCAGTTCTGATACCTGACAGCAAAATTAATGACAAACAAACTGTTTACTCATCCATTATATTATGAAATAATAAAAAATTGTAACATTTTTGTAACTGCTCAAAAACGTTAAATAAAAATATTTTTAACAAAGCAGCTACAAAAAAATTGCAAAAATTGACTACAATTTTCACACAGTCAACAACATCCCTCTGTGCAGAAAATGTTACATTTGCAGATGAAACCTATCATTACAAAAATGTCAGTCTCCTGTTTGTTTCGCTGTCCTGTTGAGTTAATTGTGGGTGCAGCAGGACAGTCAGTTGTTTTTAATGAAACGACAAAGGTAGCAGCTGCAGCATAAACATCAGGCCTACCAGGCATCTTATGGAAAATCTACTTTTGTTTCTTAGAAATCTCCTGCATCTTCCTCTCTGTGTTCTCTTCAACCATCGTTTTTAATCTCTTTTTTTCCTCCCTCCCTTACCCCCACCTTTCACATCTCCTGTATTGTGTCAGCTCACCTGGGCTGTCACACAGAACAAGATGAGAAATTGGAGAGCAGCTCATCAGCTGCACCGACAGGAGGCTGGCTGTGTGCATGTTTGTGTGTGTGTGTATGTGTGTGTGCACCTATATTTGACAGACTGTTGAAAAAAAATTGGCATTTGAAGTTAAGTTGCTGCATTTCTCTGCAAATTAGGGTGCATGTAAACTTGACAAAATGTAATCAATATTGTCATAGATGTATGACTAGTTATATTGTGCTGTATACAGTGGGTGTTTAATGTTTTTATGACAATTTTAATAATTTAATGCAACAATAATGGACACCGCTTTATGCTACAAATTGAATGCTATTGAATTTTGTCTTGATTGTTGTTAAAGTTTTGTGAAAGCTTTTTATCTTTGTTTTCTAAAGATATTTTCCAACATTTATCACATGAGTGTTTTGAAGCTGTTCATTTAGAGTGATTTTCCATCAACTAAAACAACTCAGTTTAAATATTTCAATTAAATGCTCTATTTAAAAAAAAACACATGTCATTTTTGCATCAGATTGTTATTTACACTGAGGACTGTTTGTGTTGGAACATGAACAGCCATTGTTCTGTGTGTTGTAAAACAGATTGTGTTAAGCAAACCCAAGCTGAGCAAATAATGTTATTCAGAAGTGATGCCATGTAGAAATCRGCACAGTTGTGTTCGCTTGAACAGCAATAACATGTTGGAGGTTTGAGTTGATTTTGATGTCAGATTTGCTCTTTAGTAGACCCTACTCTGAGTAATATTACGTTTCATGTACACCACACAATCTCACTTTAAAAATAATACACGGACATGAAAACATGACCATTATAGTTGCCAAATACTACTAAACTAGCATTCAAAATTATTTTTGAGTGCTGATGATTCTCATTATTATACAGAGTTTATGGCTCAGAACCTATCAAGGTCTGAGAGGTTCGGGTTTGAGCGTGTTTGTATTTCTAAATAAAAGTTTCAGTTTTCGCAAAGTTTTTATTTCTCCTGTCTTCACACCCTATCACCGCACAGCTTCATGTTGCATTCTGCACGTATCTTTTAAACACACACTCAGTCTGTTTTGTAAATGTACGCTTTTATGTGAAGATGTTCTTGCTTGCACCCAAGCATCACTGCTGCTGCAATTCTCGAGTTCTCCCACATGATATATCAGCCTGACAGTCTGTAGCACACTGTCATAACTTCATTCTTCATTGTTTTCCTCACTGTCACTTTATGGATCTGTCTTGTCAAACTGTCAAGCCTTTATACTTTATTGCTGTCTTTGATCTCTTATTTTTTGGGCTCATTCATCACATGCAAAATGTTGCATAAATTGCCATTGATCACAGAAAACTTAGCAATTAAATCACTGAAAAAAAGAGGGAACAGGAAAAAAAATTCTTCTCTGCCATACAGTTGACTGGTCAGACCTCATATTGGCAGTAAATCATTCTACAAATATCACCAAGCTAATGAGTCATTGATGGATGTGTCTTAGAAAATTAAAATTAAGTGCACGTCTCAACGGTGCTTATGTGAAAAAATATTAAATATCCTTTGGMAGCATAATAAGAAGTTTAGTTTCAAGTTTTCCTAAGAAAAACATGGGAATTAGATTTATGACAAATGCTCAATTTAAGTAAGTTTTTTTATATAAATATTTAAAAATTCAAGTAGAGTTAAAACAGAACATCATTTTATACTGTTGACCAATTCGTATTGTCGTTTGGCATTGGTAGGAGAAAAGTATTGCTATATACATGTGATAAGAAAGATTTTTGATAGTATGAACATTTTTTTTGTTTACTGTACTGGCCTTTCATTTTTTGTAAATGCACAGATAATATTCAACCAGAAGGCTTGTAGAGGACACAAACTTGMCATTCCTTGGGGTGTTTTTTTGGAATATAGTGCACTGTTGCAGGTTGACAGCCCACAGTCTGAATGAAATATATTGACTTTTTTTAAACTATTGTGGCTTGTCAGAGTGCCAAATCAACACACATTTATGACTATACTTGGAGAATATGTAGAGGGACATCCAGTACTCAAACTAAGGTTAAGGAAGTTGAGTCATTTGATAGTCGTGATTGCAGGGAATTTAGGAGGGACTACGGAAGCCTTATGCTGCGTTCACACCGAACGCGATTTCAGC
>NW_013952416.1:3810647-3816846 GCF_001266775.1 Austrofundulus limnaeus | reverse complement strand
CGCGTCCACCATAGACTTTGCATGTAAACCTGATGCTCCTGATGCTGAAATCGCGTTTGGTGTGAACACACCATTAGGCAGGAAGCAAATCAGTACAGTAGTTGAAGCTCCCACAGCGTGAAGGGTGAGATTGATGGAAGAACATGCCAGCAGTCGTACCCCTATTAAGGTGGGATAACCTCAGGTCTTCTGCCAGATCTAAGATAGAAAAACAAACTTCAAACCAGGGGAATGGACTCTGACTAGAGTTCAACTTAGTGTGTACCCAGAACTGCTGGTCGTGATGCTAACTCTTACTTATATAGGAACAGCACAACAGAATAGAAGAACTAAATGGGTGATCTGTATGTTATTTTTCTCTTGTCCAGAGTAAAATTGATAAATCTAACTCACAAAATCTGGTAATCCAAGAAAACATTATGCACACTCATAATGAGCCATAGTGACAGCTACAGAATCATATTAGGCAATGAGAAATGGTGTGAATAGATCACAGCTTTTGCAATAATTAGACAGCACCAGTGGGTGCCATGTTGACACAGGAGGAGCAGCCAGAAGCAGCAATCCATCCAGATACTGTGCAACTGAAGTGCACAGACAGGCAGAGTTAGGTTCATTAACTAGTATGGAGCTGAAATCAGTGTGATGCAGACAAGGTAAAACATCCATCTATTCATTATCTAAACCATCTAATTGGCTCTGTAATTAAATCCGACAGGGAAACCCTTTTAGCCAAAATTAGCAGCAGCAGCAGCAGCAGCCAGTACAAGTATGTGATTCCCAGCAATCGAAAATAGAATTAGCTGATTTTAAAAACATATCACCACATTCATTAGTGTTACATTTACAAAGATCTTGATCTGAGAATAATTCCATTTTAGTTTCTATATCTTGTTCAGGGGTGTGTGTGTGAGGGGTGGGGGGTGGGGGGTTTGGAGTTATTCCAAGCTATCAGGTGATCAAGGCAGGATACATCCTGAACATGTTGCCATCTCGTCACACTGCCAAGTTAGAAATGTGTAACAGAAACATGAACAACCATCAAAACACAGACTTCTGAGTTCAATTAGGAATTAACTACTTACCCTGATGTCCATATTTGGACTGTGGGAGTCAGCCGGAGTACCTGGAGTGAACTCCATACAGAAAGATTTTAGCCAAGATTCAAACTGGGAACCTTCTTGCTTTGAGGCGGAAGTGCTAATACTAGCCTTCTGCCCCATATTTAAATTGTTTACAAGTAACTCCTAAATGTCTTAACTATATAAAGCCTTTTTATTTTACCTTTGATATCACTGGTGTAAGAAAATTCCTATTCAATAAACTGAAATCGATATTATAAACACAATTGTTAAATAAAATGATTTGTAGAAGGAATTAAACCATACAACACCAGAACTCTGGATCTGAGTGAGGTTTATTGTCGCTGATGCAGACAGAAAACCAACACTGGCCAGAAAAACAGGAAGTTCGTGTATTTATACAAATTCTTCAATGCCTGCGTTCGCCCCCTACCGACCTARGGCTGAATCACAGSCATTCAGACAAAATCCTCAGCTAATGTCATCCCATCGTTTAATTATGTGCTGTAACCGATGTTTCGGACATGTAACTGTACCTATTTCAATCAAAACATAATAGATTAAACACTGTCAACATTTCAAAAAGGAAAACCTAAGAATATAGTGTTGTGCTTTTAACATCAGTACTAACCTCTACTAACTTTAAATTTCTTCACTGGGACAGAAATTGTTGTTAGATTCTTCCAGTTCCTGTCCACCTTGTATCTTTCTTCCCTTATAGTGATGCTAACACTCTCACACTTGATGTCTGTCTGCTTTTCTGCTCATCCTAGTCTCTYACTTTCTAATTATCTCTGTCTTTCATCTCCTGTAACTTTGGGTCTGGCCTGTCACCTTTTCCTCTCACCTCTCTCTGCAGTTCCCGTCTTCTGTCTCTCTTTCCTCTTATTCTTTGTTGTTTTACCTGGGTGTCACCCCCTCCCCTTTATTCTTTGACCTGCTCTTTTCTCCTTATTATGTTATTTGTCTTCACTTTCAATCTCATATCCCACTTTCCTTCACCTTTTCTTCTTCTAATTTATATCTTGTTTTTTTCCCCCTCCACCTCAGCTCTTTTATTTTTCATCACTATTTTTCCAGTTACCTTTTTCTGCCCTTCCTACTTCCTTTAGTATTTCCTTTTCTGATCTTTTACCTTTTCACTTTACTTTTTCCATCCACTCCACTTGTTTGTGGTTTTGGACAATGTTCCTCAGGCATATTGGCTCAGGCTGGTGGTCGATGAGTTTTGTCATGATTGCACACATGCACGCACAATCACACGCACTTGTGCATGRTCACACAGATCTGTTGAAAACGGTGGTTGATGAGCAATGCCAGACTACCAGACTCTCAGCATCTAGGCCTATCAGAGATGCTCAAGAAACCTCATTAGGCCTCCTGGCCACAGCATGGCACTGGCTTTGATACTTGCCAACTTCTCTTTTTCACCCTGGGATGATTTGAAGCACTGAGGGCAATGTGCTGTTGAACACCTACAATCATAAGAAATGGCTTAGATTTACCCATCAGACCCTCGTTCAGCAACTCTAGTTCCTAACAGTATTCACTTTAAACATCACTGAATTGGGATTGTTCTTGTCCTTGCAGTGGTCCCGATCCTAGTGGTGTGTTTTGTCCACAAGAAACACCCTGCTGTTACTAAACAACATACATATGTATATATTTAAACTTGCTTTTTAGCGTAATACTGTGTTTTATTGTTTTGTATGTTGCTTTTAATTTATTTATTTCTTTTACACTTGTGCAGCACTTTGTGACCCTGGTCTGTGAAAAGCGCTATAGAAATGAAGTTTACTTACTTACTTACTTACTTACTTATATTATGCAAGGTTTAACCTAAATTGCTACAACTCCATCCTTTTTAAACATAAGGCAAATTGTCACTCTGCTGTAGAATCAAACTGAGCATAGTTACTACCAACAAATGGTACAATCAGAAATTTACAAACAGCAATAAAAATAGGATTTAGTGTATCTAGTACTTTTATGAGAGGAAACCATTCCTTCCCAATTATAATAACTTCACAATTGCCCCCAAAAAACTCTGTGAACTGATTAAAATGTCACCTGAGAACATTGCACAGCATAATTTCCATTATAAGTCAACATAATTTGGCACAATTCTTCCATTAGCTTAACTGTCAAAGAGAGGATGCTGCTTTGTTGTAAATGTAAGTTGATTAGATTTTTTTAAACCTGTTTTCACCACTACAAGCATGTGGTTTATAATAAAAATAGATRACATGAATTAATTTATTAAAAAATAGTGCTCTGCAGTGCCACACATCTATGAACAATGTCCAGGATGTGACATCCAGCCTTCTGATTGYCATTTTGCTGCAGTGTGGGCTGGATTGACAGCTCCTTTTTTTTAGTCTTTCTTCAACATTTGATATCRAGCCCTGCCCTAACTGTCACAAGCAAATGGTGGTAAAGCAGGATGGGGTGGAAGAATTCTTCCTAACTCTGTGTATTATTACATCTGAATTTTAAATAAAACATAGATAAAAACTAGGACTGCAAATTTATTGTCATCTCTCCTGTGCCTGCTTTGGTGCAGTTACTATCTTGATCTGCATCATAAATTCTACATTAGGATCTCGTACATTTTAATAAGATGCATATATAACAGTATATAACTTTCATGTCACTGACAGGGTTGAAAACTATGAAGTGAAATGGTGAGGCAAAGCAGGGAGTAAAGCAGAGACAACGAATGAAAACTAGAAAAACATATTTATAAAGAGGGTGTGGAAAGAGAAAGATACTTCTACAGTCTGTGCAACAGACACTTCCTGAGCAGGTCATTTATTGATAGAAACCAGTAAGTTCAAAGTAAAGGAATGACAGAGCCTTGATGTGTCAGACCCTGACTTTGTCTCACCTTTTGTTTGATTGTTTGAGGATGACTTATCCAGTTAACTGATCACAGAGACTCCTCTGAGCTCAGCTTGTCTGAACAGTCAATGTTCAGCTTGGGCTGGAGCACACAAAATGTTAGTTAGAGCTTTCTGGGAATATTGTTTCTTAGGCCCAGTTTGACAACAGTGAGCAACAGCTGATAGCAAAGTTCTGTTGTCCTACTTACCCTTTTCAATATGCCTTTCTGGCTTCAAACCCCGGGTTCAACATGTTTGCATTGGTCCCACCCCAATTTCTGGAACTTCGACACCTGTGGTTCTATCTGGGCCGGGCTGCTCTGCTCGGCCCGATTCAATGTCAGCTACTGCTACTCTTTGATTAGTTCACTGGATTTACATGAATCGTTGCAGCAAATAACGCTTTTTTCACACGAGTTTAACTAAACAACAACAGTAGTGAGCTACCAATCAACAGCGAGCAAACAAAAAACCAATTAGCTTACCGTTTTTTGTTGTCCTGCCCTCTCGTCTTAAGTGTCATACTGCTGCAATCTTTGGTACTTTTTTTTCAAGCTTGATGTTCTCCATTGTATGGTCACAAATAAAACAAAATAAGATTTGCGTTTGTTTAATATTATGTTCCTGCCCTAGATCAAGGCAGCTCTCTGCTCATTGCAAACACAACCAGGGCTGGGGTAAAGTAAAGCCCGGCCGTCTGGGGCTGGCAGAGTCAGGTCTTACAATGCAAAACCYCCTGATGTGTAGGTGCAACCCAACCTCATCTTTGGTCCAAACAAATGTTTTTGTATTCACCATTTTGGGTGTAACCACTCTGTTTCTCATGCTCCACGTTGCATGTGTCCTTTTGAGTCATGGCAATCTGTGTTGTCAGATATGTGATAAGTAATGTTTTTATCCTCCRGCCTMTTCTGTGCACATGTTCACCAATCACAGCTCACATCTTGCCTGACAATCTCCCCCTCAGAAAGCGCACCTCACTCAGCACATATGATAGTTTTTGTCAAAATAAAATAATTTYAAGTGGGGGTATGATACTTCTATCTGGTAACTCTGCCTGACTTGTAAACTACAGCAGATCAGAGTAAACTCATTATTTTCCTTGTTGATGCTGCCACTATAAACACAGAAATAACACTAACATTTCTAGAGATTATTCTTGTTTACACAGGGCCTCAGCCTGTTTGAACTCTGTCTATCACTGGTCTGTAAAATTACTGTGAAGCACCAAGGTGCATTAAATGTTTTTTTGTAGACTCTTTAAATGATTGTGATGCACTTTCTATACATTTGTACCCTAAATAAGCTTGTTCGTTTCCAAGTCCCTTTAACAATGATGGGATCATTATGGTTACAGTTCATTTAAGTTTTGATCAAATTAATTGTGTAGGTCCATAGGATTCTTTTGACACTGACAACTCTGTCTCTCCGCTTCTTTAAGCTTAAATATCAAACCAGATGTTCATGAGATTGTCTTTCTAGTGAAGATGCATGGTGATTAGACTGATGATTCATTGCCTAATAATGTAGTTGGTTATAATCAGAATAGAACTTGGAGTACTATATGTGTGGGCATTCTGTACTAAACACCTCAGTGTTTCACACTTACAAAGAACCACAGGGTTACTTTGTTCTCATAGTATGTGGGTTGAAGATAAAGAATTGACACAAAAAAATAGCTGTCCATCTTATCTGAGTGTGGAAAAGTCTAGGTTTTAAATGTATTTTATTCCCAATTGCCCAYTGGCAACAGTGGAGATGACAAATTGCAAAGTAGCACTTGTCTAAAGTTCACTTTGTTTGGCTCAACTTTGCTTTAGTTCTTGTTTGTACACATGATTGTCTCAATGGGGGATGGATTACCTGTTGATAAATACAACCAGTTCTGAATACATATGCAATTAGCATTTTTTAGCATAAAATATAACAATTTTATACTGGAGAACTCATTGTTGGTCCACATAGGTAAAAGAGCCTCATGTATGTCTTGTATTTTTAGTTCATAAGTATTTGTAACATGTGATCAATACACACAGATGGAGTATTTGTGTTTAGTTTTTTTTGATAACCATGCACAAAGATTTGTCAGTTGTTTACGCAGATATTAAAATTACAACCTTCTGCACAGATGTTGTCCTGCCCACTGGCAAGATGTCTTTGTTCAGTCATCTGTATTGCCTTTGTTTAGTTGTTTACTATCTGCTCAACTCACTATTAATATATACTGTATATATA
>NW_013952416.1:3791719-3809039 GCF_001266775.1 Austrofundulus limnaeus | reverse complement strand
TATATAAGTCTATTCGTGGTTAAACATTATATTTCTTTAAAAAAAAGTACAAAGTCAAGTATATAAATATAATGGTCACAATTGTGTTTCAGGGCAAACGTGAAGAAAATTTTTTTTCTTCGCTGTTTCCTCTGTAGGAAAATACCAAGATAATTGATAACAAATGTTGTACAAGGCTATTTTTGGATTTAAAGGAGCTAATTAATGCAAACATGTCCATTACACCATTGCGCTATTTTTTACAGCTCCATAAAAATTAACACACAGAAGAGGAGCTCCCATCAATACTCTGATTTACCTAGGTGTGTATGTGTGTGGCGGAGCACGTTTTTGCTACATCGTGGGAACCATGTTCCAGAAAAAGGCAGCCTCATCTGGACCGAATGTGCATCGTGGGGACCAAGGCCCAGTCCTCATGTGTACGGATGCTAATTACAGGTGTGTGGGTTAGGTTTAGGACCAAGGTGTGAATTGAGTTTAAGCTAGTCTTAGGGTCAGGTATGCACCTGTGTGGTTATTTTTAAGGTAAATGCTCAGGGTTAGGCAAACAAATAAAAAAAAAAATAAGTCAATCCATGGTTCCCACAGGGATATAAAAACAAACCTGTGTGTGTGTGTGTGCGCGCGCGTGCGCGTGTGTGTGTGTGTGTGCGCGTGCATTTATGAGAAAAAAGGGAAAGAGAGGAGAGTGGGGTGGGGGGGTATACTCTCCTAAGTGTTTGCACACACATGTACACACTCACAGACTGTCCTGTAACTGGCAACGAGTCCTGATTGCCGCAGAGTGTGCACTTGAGAAAGGACACCTGAGTTTGTAAATCAGTCTTGCTCTCTCTCTGCAGCTTGTTGTCTGTTCCAGTTTGGGTGTCATTTTTCTTTATCTTTCTTTTTAATCACCTTTTCCCCAGTCTCTCATTCCTTGGCTCCTCTCTTTGCACACTTTCTTTCCCCTGCATTGCTGACTTTTGCTTTTCTTTATGTATGACCTTTTGTTTTATTTTAGCCCTCCTGATCTGTCTGTGGTGCACCTATACACACCCTTCACGTTGTACCGTTTTTAATGTGTTTGATTTAATGAGTCTGTATTTTTAAGTTGGATCAAAAATGTCCCTTTGATACAGAACATATGTTTTAACAAGCAGCTCTTGTTCAGCGCCTAGTAATTATTTCTTTCAAAGTTGTCTGCCAATGCATATTTTGCTGTTCTTGCGTACCTTCTGTTGTTTTCTCAAATGTCTAAGGGTGGTAAAACATTACAGACTTTTTTTTTCATAAGATTAGCGATTTAGCCCTAATTAAGCCGCCCCGCACAAGCGTACGAGTCCACCGTAGATATTCAACTCTGTGGCAATTCCCTCATGTTTTTTCACAACGCCCCATGTAGAAAATTTGGCTGGTATGGTAATTCTCACTCCTCCTAATTAGATCAGGGAATCTGCAAGAGTCTTGTACTGTTTATCCACCCATTAGAGCCCATTAGAAAGCAGGGATGCACTCCCTGAGCTCTTAAAGTAGGCTGTATGGACAACGACACTGTTTGATGTTTTGGCGGAGTGTTGCATGAAAGCATGTAGAGACCAAACAGCTGAAGTGCTGATAGCTTAGCTTCAGTTCGGATTTGTTTTAAATCTGAAGCTAATGAGCTTGTCAGTTAGTATTTCATTAATGGTAGGTGGGGTATCACATACATAAGAGACATGCTGTTCAGATGCGTAAATCTTTTACAAAAAGATATGTAACCTTTGTTGTCCGCTGAAACTCCTGCATGTCTGAATCCTAAAAACTGTTTTCAAACTGTTCATATGTCCTCATTATTTAGACTTTGTTATTTTTTTGTAAACATTAAAGATAACGAGAAAAAAACAAGCAAGAAAGTCATTATTATCCTTTGGGAGCTGAAAGGAAAACTTATTTCTATCGTTTGAAGCTCAGCATCAAGAGGGAAAAGGTTCAGTGAAAGGTCATCCCTGTTCACTTTTTTATTATTCTCAAGACCTTCTTCACATGTTCATGTTTACCCCCATCCTTCTCTCCATCCTGCAAACTAAATTAGAGCTCAAAACAGTCATCTAAATCCTCGCAGAATCTTTTCATACTTTGAAATGCAGGGGGGGAAAAGGTTAGAAATAGCACCTCAGAGCGAGACACTTAAAGTCTGCTGGTGTTCGGGGGTTGGAAGCCTTCACAAGCCATTGCACTGACAGTATTTTTCAACTACATACACGTGTATAATTAGAGCTACTTGCTGTATACTGCATGAAAAAGAACTTCTCATTTTTTTCCGTCCACTCATTAAATATGTGTAATAAATGAGTTACAAGGTTGTTGTTTTTAAAAATGTAATTATAGAACATTTTTTCTGTAAATCAAATGCCTTTGATTGTTATAATAAATCCAATATTAAAGGTGACATATGTTCTAGGAGTACAGAAAATTTAAAATTAGTCTCTCCTGGTGCTGCAGAGATAATCTTACATTCTGTTTGGGTCATATTTTTCAATCCAGTTTGCTCTTTTTTATGACTTTTTTCTGAACTATGATGTCAYTCTTTGCGACAGAATTTCTGAATAAGGTTTGGACTTACCAACTACAATTATATTGTCTTCATTCTCTGGCTCTGGACTAGACTCTGGCTCCAACATGTAAGGATGGATGGACAAGTTATCCCTTTTTGACGTCTTTTAGTTTATTTGTACGTAAACCATTCCTGCACCTCTACTTAGTTGTAAACCCCTCTATCAAACTAGAATGGACCACTCTGGAAGCTGGAGGGGGCCGAGTTGTGAAGTGCCTTGTTTAGATTTAAAGAGAGTTGATCTCAAACACAGAAAAGGGATGGAAGAGGGGCTTGTGGAGTTTAAAAAAAGGAGGAATTAAAACCAAATCATTGTAGTTCCACTTTATATAGACCGAATGGTTTAAATATGAAAAAAAATTCAAAAAACATTTGTCTCCTTTAAAAGGATTACTAGTTGTATGTAACCTATTGTTATAACATTAAAATATTCATGAAATCATTATTTTTAATCTGCTGATTTGTTTTTGATTATTAAGTGCATCAAGTGTTCATTTTCCAATAACTTTAGTAGCCGAGTAGCTGAAATGTTTCTTTGGAATTAAGGCTGCACCATAAAATTAAATTTAGGCTATGTGCAAGATTTAGTAATAAATGTCATCTAGTTTCTATGTGATCTTAAGCGAGCTACAGCTTAACAGCATATGAAGTTGTGCAGAGAAAGTCACTGAATTAACAGCGCCATTGTTATCCTGCATGTTTTCTGTTAGATGACTACATCACACCAACTTTCTCCTGAAAGCCCCTACACAGTGTTTCTTTTTGATATTAATTTGCATGCCTGAGCACACAAAAATACGACAAAGGCACATGGGCATCATGTTGCACCCGCGCGCGTGCGCCATGAATGTGTATACAATTACACAGACACATGCTCATACATATGCACCAGAAAAACACACACACAGCCTTTGTGTTAGAAAATGTCAAATCCGCTCGCTTTTCCCTGGAGGTCCAGTGTCAGATGAGATTGTGTTTCTTTACTGAACACTGCACAGTCGGCCCCGGTGTGATTTTGGTTGTATGTGTGTGAGATTGAGAGTTAGAGAAGAGGGCCAGTGATGAGATATGTTGCATAAGGGGGTGCAGTGGTGTGTGAAAGAGAACAGGTGGCTCCATTTTCTGCCATCTAGCTTTATGTGCCATCTTCCCTATTGTGCTCAAGTGTGTGTATGTGTGATAGGGAGTGAGAGCCCATTGCTTTGTGAGCGGGGATCCGTTCGTACCTCGAGCACATATCTCCATACATACACACGCTACCTTGTCCTGTTTCTCTTGTGTCTGTGTGTGTGTTGGCTCTTTAGAGAGCAGGGTTCCGGTTGGTTTAGAAACAATTATATGAAGCTGCAAAAGCCCAAAGAGATCGTTCTCCAAATGTCATCCAATTAACAATCCATACTGAACACAGAGCAGGACTCTCTCATGTTTCTTGTTTCTCTATTTGTCTCTGTCTGACTGTGTTTTCTCACGAGACATGTTCAGTGACTAACAGTTGAAAAATGGCAGGCAGTGTCACACACTCACTCAGAAACAAAAGATCAAAGTGAGTTGTTCTCAGTTTAGTTTCTCGACTTAAAAGGAAAAAAAATCTGCTTCTGTTTTTCTCCTTTAGATCATCCATCCAGGCCGGTGGTCAGGACCAGGCAGCAGCAACCTGGCTCTAAGGGACCGAAGGGTGGTGCGGGGTTTGGGAGCAGCACACGGAGGGGACCTCTCTAACCAACACCACCCGTACCACTGCCTGCCCCTGTACGGTCGGGCTTCAGAGCGCCACACTGCCAGAGAGGAGCGCCACCACCAGGGGGTCTCGGGTCAGCCCGCAGCCCGCGTCGTTCCTTTAAACCTGGCGTCATCGTCCTCTCAGCCGGCACCCACCCCACCTGCCCAGCTTCAAGTTTCACACCTGAACCTCGGTTCGAACCAACGCCTAGATTCCTGCTCGGATTCAGCCGCTGACACCCCTCCTCCACCTCTGAGCTCCAAGCAGCCTGAGGGGGTGTCTTCCTCCTCCGAGTCTCTAACTCCAGGAGGAGCAAAAAGGGGAGGAAGTGATCCGCACCCACCAAGTCTGATCCCACGGGCAGTCGGGGCCAGCGCCTCTTCGAGCCTGCACAGCCTCGCCAGCAGGGGGAGCCCTTCTGGGCACAACTCTTCATCAGAGCAAACCTCACCCACACCTCCTACTACTTCCTCAGCCTCCTCCTCGACCTCCTCCACCTTCACCGGCCGCTTAGGGCAGCCACCTCGAGGCCCTTTGTCCCTGCATAGCTACAGCCGTAAAAACGTCTTCCTCCAGCATTCGCTACACACTGCCGAACTGCAGGCTCTCACGCAGAGAGACACTTAAAACACACAATCATTATCATTCCAATCACGAGCAGCCATATCATCAAGTGAAGTGAGGACAAGTGAGAATTTAAAGAAGAAAAAAAAACAAACTGCTGCTTTTTCTGTTAAAGTCTCCCCCTTCATGCGCTTACAATCACTCTTTGCAACCCAGACCATCCCTTTATTCACACGTTGCTCAAACATTTGCTGGCTTTTCCTCGCACTCAAATGCAAGTTCACACACACAGGCACACACTCGAACATGCATATCAGGCTGTGAGATTGAAAAAAGGCACTCACCCGTCTATCATAGCTCCCACGTTGTGTCATGCTGACAGTTCAGATGAGCTTACGCCCACAGACACACAAACTGCACACACACACACACACACACACACACATAGACATTTCACCATACACACAAATGCAGTCACCCACATTGAAATGCACACTTTGACACAAAGACATTGTCTGTGATATCTCTGCTTCACCATCTGCACTATTAACACGGTGATACAACTGAATGAAAAGATGAGGTGTCTGCTTTGTTAAAGATTAATTTATTTTTTATTTCTTCACTTGAACACCAACCTCCATTCCATGTTTTAGGAATTATAGGAATGATTGTAATTTCTGCTTGAGGTAGTACATTCTCGACTCGCCAAACCCTGCATTAGGTCATACCTCGCTCCACAGAGGTCCAGAATAAGAGCTGTTTCACTGAGGATCCCCAGCTGCAATCCTTCTCCTGCATGCTTTTTAGGATTTATAGGGGAGAACAAAAAGAATACTGTCAGGCTTTTTGTGCTCTTTCTACCATAAAGTTACAGTATCAGTTCTCATCTCAGTGTTTCAAGAAGGAAATCACACATGCCACAACCTCTAAGACACTTGTTTATATACGGTATATATATAAAAAAGGCTCCATATAAACAATTATGGATTTTTTGCTTAAACCTGGAATGATCTTTTTATTGTACAAATACCATGAACAATATGACTTACAATGTACTCTATACACGATTTGATCTTTGTCCATGAATAGTACTGTAAAGTTATGTCATTCATTCTAAAAAGAAATATTTATCTCATTAAGCCATGCATTCAAACCAACAGTTAATTCATTTGGTACAACTTGTTTCAAAAATATACTCATTTAGTGTTCAACAAGCAAAAATATATATATAAAAAAATAAATAAATAGGTCATCTGGACGGGTTCTTCTTTAGTGAAACGTTTCATCTCTCCTCTCCTTTCACTAAAGAAGAACCCATCCAGGGGACCTATTTATTTTTTCTTTTTGATTTTTTCTACCTGGATTATTGAGATGCATCAGGAAAAAAATATATATTTCAATTAATAGTATTATAATAAAAAATCAGTAAAAAAGTTAACAGTCAAAGTTTTTAGTTGGTTAAATATTAATAGGAAATAAACAGAAAATAAATGTTTACAAGCTGCTCTTATTTTCTTTAACTGCACAGACAGAAATTTTCCTCAGATTGTCAGTTCTGCTGCGTTCAGCGTCTTTACTTTTATTGAATATTTAACCTAATGAGGTCTCAGTTGGACAACACAGCCAGTTATTTTTCTTTCAGCCTTGAACCACATACTGCTGGAGTTCAATTCAAATGACTGCCATTACCTGCTGAGTGCACCACAAAAAAGAAGAAGAAAAAAAAAAAGAAATCCTTACAGCTGGACTGTGTAACAACCTGTTCAGTGTGCCACTGTTGAATATATTTCCTGCAAAACTGACAAACCCATCGAACAGATACAGAACTTTCCCCCTTCGGCTCAGAGCTAAACGGATCCCACAGTGTCAGCCGGGAACTTGTAGTCGGCGCAGGCGAACAGTTCACAGCTCCTGGCATCTACAAACCATGTGAGATGTTGGAGGGGTTGTTGACCTTGTCTGTCTCTAAATAGCACCTGGCTTGAGGGGAGTTGTGTAAATTATGTGTGTGTGCTGTAATGCACACTTCATGAGGGAAAAACCTGGTGGAGGTGAAAAAAAAAAAGCTAAAGCCTGAAGGGTAGCAGCTCTGTTCTGAGTGTTAAAAGCTACAGCTCTGCTCGTGGTCTGGTTTTCTTAGACGCCTCATTGTTCTTTTGATTCTAATTGTTACCAACTCCCCTCAAGCTCTACTTTGTTGTTACAAGTATATATATATATATATATATATATATATATATATATATATATATATATATATATATATATATATATATATATACAGTCTGTCTCTGCAACACCGTGCTCTTTACATCCCCCAGTGTCCAAACATTTGCTGTCTCTGTTTTTACCCATCACCTGCTTCCTTTGGTTCTTTCCAGGTCTATAATTCTGTCTGTTTCCTCTGCTGAGCCCACAGCTCGTATCTGTCATAATCTCTGCTGCAGCGACTCCTCGTTTCGGTGCACCGGGACCTACATCGCTGCTGATTTTCATTCAGGCGTTTTAATCAGGGAGTAATTTTAGATCCGATAAATGCAATTAACGGGCGGCACGGTGGCTCAGTTGGTAGAGCTGATGCCTCTCAGCAAGAAGGTCACCGGTTCAAATCCCGGTCTGGGGACCTTTCTGGGTAGAGTTTGCATGTTCTCTCCGTGCATGCGTGGGTTCTCTCCGGGTACTCCGGCTTCCTCCCACAGACCAAAAACATGACTGTTAGGTTAATTGATAACTCTAAATTGTCCCTAGGTGTGAGTGAGAGAGTGAATGGTTGTTTGTCTCGTTTGTCTCTATGTGTCCCTGTGATGGACTTGCGACCTGTCCAGGGTTTACCCCGCCCCTCGCACCGTGACTGCTGGATATGGGCACCAGTGACCCACGCGACCCTGAAAAGGAAGAAGCGTGTACAGAAAATGGATGGATGGATGGAAATGCAATTAACTACCTGAACAGAGCAGACGGGCCAGCAGTGGTGTCGCTCCTCGCAGCATCTGGACTCTGCTGTATTTGTTTAGAGGTGATCCTGCCCTGTTGCTGTTTGACCTCTTTAGTATTTAAGTCCCTAATTAAAGGCTGGATTTGAATGCCGTCGTCACCGTGTGAAATGTAGAGTATTTAACTGCCCACACAGGTTTTATTTTTGCTCCGTGTTTGAAGCGGCTGCACTCGTTTCAGCTGCAACAGAGGAACACACCGCAGAGGGAGGCAGCTGGTTATGTCACATGTCATGAAAGAAAGAGGCCACATCTGAGATTGTAGTTCAAATGTGGCCTTGAGGTCTTTCACAAAGTCGTTTTTTTTTTTTTTTTTTTTTTTTTTTTTTCCAAACTGAAAGGACGAACTGATAGAGACTTTCACTGCTCGGGGACAAATGAACACACCTCAAGAATCTTAATTTCTTTCTTCATTTTTCTCGGTGCGCATTTTAGACACTACATTTCCTGGGAAATTATTTATTTTTACATTTTTTTTGCCTTATTTATATTAATGGTCATAGGAATAGTTTCCTAAAGTCACTTCCAGGTAAATGTAGTAATCATGATGAATACGAAAATGAAAATAATGATAATCATGTTCAGATGTTATGTAAAGAAAGAATATATGATGTTCTAGTTCTTTGATTTTCTTACTGTATTTTTAATTTTTAAGTAGCTGTAATGATGAAATATATTTGAGCATAAATTATTGATTTCAGAATGTTAGTTTTGATTTGTACTCAGTTTGTGTTTTGTGACTTTATGATGGTTCGAAGATGTTTTTGTTGACACGACGAAACTTAAATCACCACAAAAGAAAACATATCTTTTTATTTTTTTATGCATTCAGAGGCCAAAGAGTTCCAGGCATTAGGGATGCACTGGAATACAAAAAATGGCCATTTTCATGAGATTTTCTGTTCATTTCCTGCCTGTTCAGTCGCTCACGAGCGATTCTGCTTTAATTTTTAAAATAACTACGAAAGACGTCACACTGAGATTACTTTTGCATCTTAAAAGTGGATGATTAACAAATAAAGCTGCTTTCTGCTGTTTCAGGTTGACATATCTATTTCTTATAAAAACATAATAGTTAGASTTTGTTGTGATTTATCCACATGGATGCAAAATTTCTTCCTTTATGGATTTGTTTTTTCATTTTAGATAAACATTTTACAAACTGGTTTAATCAACTATTCTGTGATTTTAAAAAAGTGTAATTTTAGCCAAAGTATTTCTGTTCACTTTCTGTCCAGATCAGTTTTTACCACTCACGTTTGCTCACGTGACAAAAGATTTTTTTGTCCACTTTGTTGTTATCAGTAATATTTAAAACAAATAAAATAGATTAAAAACAGCATATGTTTACTTTTTTCTGTCCATGTATTTCAGACCTTTTTTTTTTATTCTAATCTTATCTTGTGTCTGTAGATTGGCTGGGATGTTTTTTTAAAGCAGGTGGGAAAAGCCCTCATTAAAAAGGTGCACTTCAGGAGTCGCTCGCCTGTCTCAGGAACCATTTCACTGTACAAATCTCTAAAGAAAAGAAAGAAAAATCAAAGCCTGAAAGTAGAGCACATATCAAAGCAGTGAATAAAACATTCCAATAGCCATCACTCTGAAAGACTCACTTATAAAACATTTCCTGCTGCAACACTGGGAAGATTTGTGGCACTTCAGCAGATGCACACACGAGCAATTCTACCTCAATGGAAACGATCCTCCAACTTATTTGATTTTATTTTCATTTGGCAGAGACCATAAAGTATGAAAAGTGTTCAGAAGATCAATTACATTAGCATGAGTTTGTAGGCACCCATGTGTGTGTGTGTGTATAAATATATAGTGTAAATGTGTTTGTGTGTGGGATGCAGACTGAACTGTTTACCCCTTAGGGAGGACCTGTGCATGCTCCTCATTTCTGGACTCACTCAATTAGTGTTGCTGACGTTCTGACTGGCTGAGTAGAGCACACGCAGGATTAGCAGACAGCAGGTCTGCTGCTAACTTGCTGTAATTGATATGACAGCAGGTCAGCACATCAGTAAACACACTTCTGATTAACAGAGCTCGGAAAGCCAAAGAGATCACGTAATAGACGAGACACATATTTGTGCAGATCATGAGGGATTCTCCGAAGGATTTAGAAATTTGCATTTCCTGTACGAACTGGTCGGAAAAGTCGACTGCTGAAGTGACTCATGGATTTATTAACTGGTGATAAATCATTGACAACATATATCTAAGATAAGATAAGATAAAACTTTATTGTGGGGAAATTTGCACATTACAGCAGCTCAAAACAGAACAGGGTGAGATAGAATAAAAGATAGGTAAAAGAAAAAAACACTATACTCGTGATGTATAACAYTGTACATATACCTAGTACAGTACATAATGAATAAATACAAAGGTGCATATTAGTGATGGCAGTGTAGGTGAATTGTCCAAGTGACTGATAACATCATGATGTGTTGTACAGTCTAACTGCAGTTGGAATGAATGACCTACAGAAGCGCTCCGTCCTGCAGCGAGGATGTTTAAGTCTCTGACTGAAGGAGCTGCTCAGCCCCCCCACGGTTTCATGCAGAGGGTGATGGGGGTTGTCCATGATGGCGGTCAGCTTTGCTAACATCCTCCTCTCACCCACCACAACCACAGGCTCCAGAGGACATCCCAGCACAGAGCTTGACCTCCGTATCAGTTTGTCCATCCCATTCCTGTCCCTTTCAGTACATCCAGCCCCCCAGCAGACCACTCCATAGAAAAGGGCAGATGCTACCACCGTGTCATAGAATGTCTTTAACAGAGTCCTGCAGACACCGAAGGACCTCAGTCTCCTCAGCAGGTGGAGTCGACTCTGGCCCTTCTTATACAGGACATCTGTGTTCGGCAGTGGTTCCCAACCTGGGAGGCATAACCTTGTCTGCTCAGGGGTTGTGAAAATATCAGTTTATTTTTTGTGTGTAAACATCACCAAAACAAGTCCACTTGAATAATTAAAACTCTGTATTTCTCAGTGATTTGTAGTATTTTATATTTGACTGACCTGCTCAGCCAGAAATGTTTGCATGCTTTAATTTTCCTTTAACTTTATGTAGACAATGTCAGAGAAGAAAACTGATTTGCACACTTTTTGTTGACTTAAGTGGAAGATTTTAAGCTGAAAATACAGCCAGATTCAAAAGACAAACAACCTCATTTTCATGTATTTTTGTGCATTCACCAAATTATGTTCTGTGCTGTTTAGCAGCTGTTTGAACATATACTGAAAGAGAACAGCAGAGCTGCTCATGTCCTGTTGCAGATTTTCTTGGTTTGTCATTGAAGGTAAGGCACAGGTGGTGATTAAATATGTCACTGATGACTCAGTTGAGAAACACCAGTTTGGCAACAAGACCAAGGATTTATCAAATTCATCACCACCTGTTTTTCATTTAAATCAGTCTGTTTAAACAGCGTCTACTATTGGTTTATGTGAGTGTTTGGAAGCAGGTATCTGTGTAGAAACCCYCTGGAGGGTTTAAACCAACTCTGTCCTTTACACAGCTTGGCTGGTAATTTAAAGTGGGAAGAAAGCCAGCTTCATTTAGTCTGAGTTTTGTGCAGTTTCTATAAGATCCAACTTATTTTACTTTATATGCAAGAGCCTGGGTTTGCGTTTTAGATTTGGACAGAATGTAGAAGGAAGTGTCGGATCCATTAGCCATCTGTCCCTTGTTCAATCTTCTGCTCTTCCCACTTTTCTCCCTGTCATTGTCTCTCTTTGTCTGTCTGGGTAAATAAATCTTGTTGTCCCCTCTAACTGTCCGAAGCAAACTTTATTATTGCGTTGGATGGCCAAAAGGCTCTTAGATTGCTCACTTTGCAGAGAATGGAAGCCACACATGCACCCAGCACAGCTTGCAGTCTGTCCCTTCTGGTACACAGCCTTCTCTAATGCCTGAAGTTACCTCTCTCTCTCTCTCTCTCTCTCTCTCTCTCTCTCTCTCTCTCTCTCTCTCTCTCTCTCTCTCNCTCTCTCTCTCTCTCTCTCTCTCTCTCTCTCTCTCTCTCTCTCCCCCCCCCCTCTCTCTCTCTCTCTCTCTCTCTCTCTCTCTCTCTCTCTCTCTCTCTCTCTCTTACACACACACTCTCACACACAACTCTACTGTAAAATCAGGCTATTTTTGTTGGTTCTAGGTTGCTGCCAATAAACTGGAGCGCTTGAATCTCACAGCTACTGCACTTGCTAAACTTTAAGACTTAAAAAGTGCAATCATCCCAGAGTTGCAACTAAGTACAAATACTTTATTACTACTTAAGTGGAAATTTTGGTTTTCTTTGAGTAATTATTTTTCAGCCAACTTTTTACTTCTACTCCTTACATTTTCACACAATTATCTGTACTTTCTACTCCTTGCATTTTTTAAAAAGGTAAGAAGAAAGTCGTTACTCCTATTTCATTTTGGCTTGTTATTGTTGAAAAYAAATATCCAGATAAATTGCACTTCCTGGATAAAGTCAATGTAACTGTGTTTGAAGAAGAAGTATATACCATTGTGACACCCTACTGGTTTGCACGTGACCCAGCTCACAGTCACATGACACAAATCATGTCACACTTCAGCAGGACATAGTACATGTATGAAGGTGACCCTGACAGATATACTGTATATATGCAGCTGAAATAGGTGGACTAGTGCAGCCCCAAGTTTTCAACYTTAACATTTTAATATGACATTATAGTTATWATGGCCTTTAGAGGATGTTTTTTTGAGGGGAGGTCACCTTTGAATAAATGTCATTTAAAAAATTCTAACCGCTTACTTTTACTCAGTACTTTTACTTTTCATACTTAGTACGTTTTAGATCAGAAATTTATTTTGATATTCAAGTAGAGTAAATATCACATACTCAAGTAATATTCTTAAAAGATATGTTATCTTTCACCAAAGTAATTTTATGGTAAGATACTTGACATTGATACTTGAAGTACTTCATTCTGAATCATATATATATATATATATATATATAAACTGTAAATAATAACCAATTTAAACATTTGTAGGTTCATCAGCAATAACTGAAAGTCAATGACTGTAAATTTTACCTCTCTGTCTTTATTTATTTTTCGGGTAATGTTTTCTGCATTTTTGTGTTTTTGTTCTCTCCCTCTGTGTTTCCTTGAATTTTTCCAGTACTTTTTTCCTTATCCATCCATCCATCCATTTTCTGTACACGCTTCTTCCTTTTCAGGGTCYCGTGGGTCACTGGTGCCCATTTCCAGCAGTCATAGTGCGAGGGGCGGGGTACACCCTGGACAGGTCGCAAGTCCATCACAGGGCCACACATAGAGACAAACGAGACAAACAACCATTCACTCTCTCACTCACACCTAGGGACAATTTAGAGTTATCAATTAACCTAACAGTCATGTTTTTGGTCTGTGGGAGGAAGCCGGAGTACCCGGAGAGAACCCACGCATGCACGGAGAGAACATGCAAACTCTACCCAGAAAGGTCCCCGGACCTGGATTTGAACCGGTGACCTTCTTGCTGAGAGGCATCAGCTCTACCAACTGAGCCACCGTGCCGCCTACTTTTTTCCTTAGTTATTTTTTATTTTTGCCTCCTTTGATGATTAATGGTAGTTGGCAAACCCTTTCGAGGTGCATTTCTGCCACCGACTGGGCTGAAGTGTTGATCAAGTGATTAAGCAGAATGAGGTGGATTTGTCTAATGAAACCAATTTTCTTAAAAATATACAGATAATAATTTTACTGTATTTGTTGGCTGTTTTATTCCCCAATATATCTATTGGTGCAAAGTCACAAATCAGATGTGTTTTGTTGGTTTTGGCAAATATTTACCTCATAAAACTCCAGCAGAGCATCTATTTTTTATGTCTTTTTATCAAGAATTTACATTTTACACAGAATGTGTCAAAACTGCAGGAATTTGGTTAAACTCTTGAGGCTTCTTTTTTCATTTTCCTTAGGCCAAATCTGACGATTTTCCTTGTCCTTTTTAAAATTTCTTTCTTTCTTCTTCTTTCTTTTTTTATTTTTTTGTGGTAGAGCGAAGAAAATGTGTAGTCCTGTGGGGGCAGGCAGTTGCCATCAGTGATGCCCCTAAAGAAAATTGCTTCGTAAAGAAATTATCAGTGTTACTCTTTTCCCCTGCCGGTGGTTTAAAAGTGATTGATTGGGGTATATCAGCCCAACAAGGTTGAACAGAGGTTACTGTAACACAGTGGCAAATAAAYAACTCCCTGACAAAAAATCTGCTGTTCTCAGCTTCAGATAACGTGAAACACTTTCCCCCCTTCTTTTTACATTCATTAGMGCAGCATTTGAACACTTAACAGAGCTTAGCATGTAGAAAATTAAACCGAAACAAAAAAACTGAGCCTGATATTTTTATTTACTGAATTGTCAAAGTCAGTTATCAGCTCTGACTTCTGCCTATCTTGCTGCTACTTTTCGATCAGTTGGTGTTTGGAGAGCTTTGCACGGATAGAATTAAATGCCTATTTGCAGTTTCTTGGCAACACATTTATTCACATGCTGTGGGACACTACGCATAAAAGCAAGGATGACCGTTTTTGCCTTCAGCACACCTAATGTAGACTGTGAGGTGATTGCAGCCCTCATGAGTCATCATGCCTGTCTCAGACGTGCAAGACAAAGCAATCTGTCACTCTTGAAGGATAGAATTGAGCCGTTCGGATCCAAAATCTCCCTSATATCCTTTCTGATTCAGAAGACAGACGTCTAAAACATAAAGTTGATTGTTGGAACAATTTATGTTATAATTTAATCAAATGGCACATAAAATACATGCCTGATGTGTTATTATAAAAAAAAAAAAATCAGTCTTTAAATTCAATGCTGTTTCCAGATTTTCTCACTAATTAAATAGTTTTAAAAACTGAAACCAAGGACTTTTTATTTCAAGTTTTACAGTAATTATTTCATTTGTGATCACATTGTTTGAAGTTTTCAATAATTCCCTTGTTTAGTGTTGATTCAATGTTCTTCTCATTAGCTGCGAAGCATCTGGTTTTCCCCTTTGTGAAGCAGTTTCCCAGAGTAACACAGTGTGCAGCAAAGGGGCCCAGATATCTTTGAAGCAGAGCTGCAGAGTTTTTCCAATAGTTATTTTTTTCTGCTAACAAAGTCTCTTCAAAAACAGAAAAATGAAAAATCAACAAACTGTTGTCCCCCGCAGAGCCGCTCAGCTCTGGTTTTCCTTTAACAGAAACGGTATTCCTAACTTGTGAAATTGGCGATAAACCTGTGACTTACCAAGTCAGGCAGAAATTCAGTGGGTTTCTCAAGTAGATTTTCCCCAGAAGAAGTAAATCCACTTTTTTTTTACCACCAGTATCTTCACAAGTGGGTTGGTCTCTCTGTTGACACAACGTACTTGTAGTTTTTCTTAAAAAAAACGAACTTCTAACTACTTATTAATGACTTAAAATGATCTACACAAGTGCATATTTCTCAGCAAATAAATGTAATGGTAGCAAATTATCMCCTGATTCACTGGACGGACGTCTACAACTGATTAACTTTTGGAGTCAACCCTATTCAGGATGGCTGCCGTAGCAAAGCAACCTTTGCAAACACAAAAATGGCGATGTTAAATAAGATTCACAGAGCTCACATTTAGCATAGTAGTCATCCTKAACCCATACTTTATATTCAGAGGTGTTTAGCGAATAGAATTACTTCATTAGAGWACTTAAGTYTTTGTTTTAAGAATCTGTAATTTTACCATGTATTTTCTTTTTAAAACACAACTTTTACTTTTATTCTGTTACATTCAAAACTTAAAAGATATGCTTTTACTTCTTTACTTAAAAAWTTAGCATCATGTTATAAGCTAAAAATGTAAACACCATCAAGGAAGTCGTATGTGCACTCTAAAAATGAAGTGTTGAATTTACTTGACCAAGTTGTGTCAGTTGGTCCCATTAAACCAAGCTGAGCAAACTGAGCAAAAAGCTTTACTTTTACTCAGCTTGACTTAGTGCAGGGGTGTCCAAACTACGGCCCGTGGGCCAACTGCGGCCCGCGGTCCAGTTTTTATTGACCCGTAGCAAATTCTGAAAATATAATTGAATATGGCCCGCACAAGAAGTTTGAGCTCAACTCTGTTGCACTTCTCAGTTTCAACACTAGATGGAGCCAGCCACAGAAATTATAGAGAAGAGCAGAAGAGAAGAAGAACCTTTTTGTGACTGCGACACTGCGTTCAGTTTGAGTCTCCAGAAATGGCGGCGCCGAAGAAACGAAAAATAGCAAGTGAGTGTAGGAGATTTCAAACATGGTGGGAAAATGAGTATTTTTTTCAAAGAAATCAACAGAAAGTGTGTATGTTTGATTTGCAATGAAGATGTAGCTGTGATGAAAGAATATAATGTCCGTCGGCATTATGAGACCAAACGTCAGAGCTACACCTCGTACACTGGTGCCGAACGAACACAGGAAGTCAAGCAAATGGCAGCTAGCCTGCAAGCTCAACAGCAGTTTTTTTTTRCGTGCTAAAATACAGGAAAATGCCACAACAGCAAGTTATGAAGTTGCTAAACCTATTGCCCAGCACGGCAAACCATTTTCAGATGGTGATTTCATAAAGCAGTGTCTCATCAAAGTCACAGAAATAATGTGCCCAGAAAAAGTGCCTGATTTCAACAATGTGAGCTCATCCAGAAATACGGTGGTGCGGAGAATTGACGACTTGTCGGCTAACTTGAAACTTCAGCTGGGAGACAAAGCTTGTGGTTTTGATTTTTACTCGATAGCATGCGATGAGAGCACGGATGCCACAGACACTGTGCAACTTTTAATTCTTTTGAGGGGAGTAGATGACAATTTTTGCTTTACGGAGGAGCTGCTTGAAATGATGAGCCTAAAAGGCACAACGACAGGAAAAGATATTTTTGAAGCTGTGTCAGAGGCATTTGAAGAGATGGGGCTTAAATGGGACAAGCTCTGTGGAGTAACAACGGATAGAGCTCCTGCCATGACGGGCGAGCGCAAAGGAATGGCATCGTTGGTGTGCGCCAAGGTAAAAGAGAGCGGAGGTGAGGCTGTTAGGATGCWCTGTATAATCCACCAAGAAGCACTGTGTGCATGATGTATGAATGTACTGTATGTCATTATTACAGTAAAACTGATCCATTTATGTTTTCATTATTTTACAGAAAATGGTGTGAAGGACAMTTAACCAACCCCTCACTTGACCTTAAAACCCCCTRGATACAACTTTATCCCKACCCAAAAACCATGCGAAGACTAACCACAGTGACCTTATGCCTAATACTAAACAAACACTACTAGACCATTTGCACAGTTGGACTTTGAGTTCATGTCAACTATCCTTCAATCCAAAGGACAGCATCACTGATGTCTGATGAATGTTCGTCACATAGGTGAGTTAGAAATACACACATTATTGATGTATCAATATGTCACTTCTAGTGTGTGGCCCGGCCCTT
>NW_013952416.1:3788577-3791709 GCF_001266775.1 Austrofundulus limnaeus | reverse complement strand
GTGTAAAATACTTTTACTTTCCCAAATATTGTAAACAGTTTTATGACTTTTACTTAAGTACTTTTCTTATCAGTGAAATTCATTTTTACCAAAGTCATTTTCTGTTAATTCAATTTTACTTAGTTTTTTTTTTCAAGTTCTTTATCCACCTCTGTTTATGTTAGGTGAGCTCTCGTAATGTTGCACCGATTCATTTCTCATCATGAGCTACTCCTCTTCACTTACTGCCAGTTTGTGGATGTTGGGAAAACTCAAACCGAGCCAGTGCCACAGCTGCCGGCCTCAACTGTGATTTGTTCCTGATCCTTCGGAGGCTGCAGCCGAGAGACCTGCTGGATTAATGACGGATATCAGCAACAGCAAAACACCTCTTTAGTTCAAGCACAACAATCCACACAAATAATAACTCATCAAGGTTTTTTTGGACCCATATTAGTTTCTAATTTAAAGACAAGCTCAGACACTGCTCAGTACAGCAGCTCAGTAATCATCACTGCTGCCTTCAGCTTGTTGGTTTGCATCATCTTCTTTGTGGTGATTCACAGTGTAAGTACTGTCAGTTTGCTGCCTCTGCTCACAACATCCCTGCTTGGTCCTGTGTTTGAAACCAGTGAGGTTTCTGATATGACATGACTTCTTAACACGYAGCCATCGTTTGACTCCTCGCTGCTCTTCAGTCTTTCCGAAGAAAGAGGAACAATATAGCCGATTTTGGCTGACAGCTTCATAAAACCTACAGCATTTTGTCTTTGAAGCAGGCGGTTGATGTAACAGTTGGCTCAGGTTTATATGATCGTGCTCTCGCTGCCCACTCAGTGGCTCGCTGCTTTCTGGTCCCGGATTACTACGTGTCGAACACGAGACAAATTTAGCCTGGGCTTTTACTGGAAACAGATGGTATGGTATTATGTTAAGATACTGTTATCCACTGATGACTCCTTCAGTCTACCTACTCCACATCCCTGCTCTTTTCCTCCTCCTCCGAGACTCAAAATGGAAAACAGAATGGGACGTCTCTCGCCTTTTTAAAAGGAAATTGGTGCTCGCTGGTGCTTCATTTTGCTTGCATTCTCTCTTTTTTATTATTATTCCTTTCTCATGCCCTCTCCGCCTTCAGCCAATCATCTTGTCTCTTTCTCACTCCTTCAGTTGGCGTAATGTGAAGCTAGCTGCCAATGAAAAGTCCATTAGGCCTTTGTGTGTGGTCATGCCCATCTGCAGGAACTTTACTTCAACAATGACTGTCATTTTGGTTAAAAGAGGAAGCCGGGAGTGTTGGTTTGAGAGGATAACCCTTGTGTAACTCACACCATTATTATCTTTTTCAGTTTTTTTCTCTTTCCCAGCTGTGGCCTGCAGTTTAAGTCAGATTACTCCTCTACTATCCAAGACAAAGACGTTTCAGAGTTTCAGAGAATAATGTTTGGGATAGATTTAACAGAATTTTTTTTTGTCAGGTTTGAGTTATTTCTGGCAGCTGTTTGTGTTCATCACCTAGATTTATTTTTCCCTTGCTGTTGTTTTGGTCTTTTCCCTGATTTCTCTGTCACCTGCCACATCTTCTTCAGTCATTTTCTGAACGTCTCACAACAAAACCTTCCTGCTTCTTTTCAAGGCTCCGTGTTTTGTTTTGTGGAGCTGAAAACATATGTGGATATTTGAGCAAAACACAGAAGAAGGCCACTCCATATGTTAACATGACACATCTGTAGCTCCTGCAGCTGCTTTTAAAATCAAAACGTCAAAACACCTCAAGTTAAAGAATAAAAGGGTAGATTTTCAGTTCTTGTTGAAGACTATACTGTTCCAGCTTTTAGCAGATTAGAAGCTGTGATGATGTCATGACTCCGCCTGGATTTGGATTTTAAAATGGCAACATGTGACCAACATGCAGCAGTTTTTGGGGTTGAATTATGGATCTTTTCTTGTTTATTTCATGTTCCAACAGCAAAATCTCAATGCCAATTGACACTGAAGTCTTGTTTCAGTCTGGATTTTGTTGGTTCTCTGTTAGACCAGGGAAAGGCGCAGGCAGAAATTCAGGAAATATCCAAGGCAAAGCCTATTAAAATGGCTCTCTTACAGTAGCAACTGTAAAGACCTTTTGGCAGCATGCACACAGCTGCTTTGTTCATTGTTGCTGCAGAAATTTGCATAAAAAAGCTGGAGGATTTCTGTATATGACACATCTACTGCATCTGGACAGGACCTTTTACAGATTTTTTTTCTAAGAACAAAAGAATAAGAAAGGACTCTGTAGAGGAAACTCCACAGTTTGTGTGGAGTTATGTCAGGTTAGTAAGTGGTGCTTAATGTGGCTCAGGAAATCAGTTTGCCTCAGTAATAAGATCCAAATTCATACTCAATCTGTGCTTATTGTTATTTAAAGCAGAGGTTCTCAAACTTGGGTCCCAGGACCCCCAGGGGTCCGCGAGAGGTATCTTGAGGGTCCTCGAAAATTTCACTAAATTGTCAATTTGGTTTTTATTTTTTAAAATGCACAAGGAACAATGAACTAATAAAACAATCATAATAAACTAAACAACAAATATTTTCTCGTGGCATTTAGGGGTTGAAACGACAGTAAATTACCCTTTAAAAAAGCATGAGGTTTATGAGGGGGTCCCTAGAATTTTTTTGCCCTTGTAAGGGGTCCCCAGACCCAAAAAGTTTGAGAACTCCTGATTTAAAGTACCCGATTCCATTCTGATTRGGATTTTCTGTCAATATTAACAAAAAACATTTAATATTTTGTATGAATAAACAAAAGGTTTAAAAAAAATCTCTCACCTGGATGATCCAGCACACAGATTTATCTTCAGCTCAGTTTTATTATATTTTTACAAAGTCCGCTCAAATTAAAAAGATCAGAATTTACTGCAGTGCTCTGGTAGTWCTTTTCATTTTGGACATAAATGTGAGGTAATTGTGCAGCATAATCATATACAGATTTCAGCTTCCTCAATCCAGAATTCACAGGTAAAATATTGTTACAAAAACAATAAATAAATAATAAAAAACACCTCTTTCTAGGACYGAACAGCAAATGTCTACAAGTGCAACAACAACAGCAGTGATATTTCAGAGCAGAAAAAGTTTTATTGTGATGTTCTTTAAAGGGATCCCTGATTA
>NW_013952416.1:3780136-3788030 GCF_001266775.1 Austrofundulus limnaeus | reverse complement strand
TGTGTGTGTGTGTGTGTGTGTGTGTGTGCAGAGTGCTTCCTGGCTGCAGCAGCTGTCAGGGGACCACAATAACAACAGCAGGCTCATTTGCTGCATGATTATCGACGGGACCACCTACATTTACAGTTAAACACTTTGACTCTCAGTTACACACACACGCATGCACACACACGCGCAAACACACCATTTCTTATTTGATAGAATTATGCTGGCCGGTGTCCTACCATATGGCTTCCGCTAGTTCCTAATCTGCATTTTGTGTAAACTGGATGAGACTCCGGTGCCACCGTAACATGAAGACATTACAGGACGAGCGGCTGGAAAGTAAGTGAGGATGAAAGTCAAAACCTAGTCAGCTGTTAGAGCAACCTGCTGGAAAACAAACTGTTTAGCAAATTAGCAAATGAAGTTATGTTAAAAATGAAAATATGCTATTCAGATGTGCACGTTGTCATTGTTCTTGCATTTTACCCTCCGTTTTGTGTCTTTTGGTAAATAATTTTTTTTAGCTCTGTGACATTAGCTGCGTTTCCATTGACCATGAAAATGCGCAAAATAGAATTTTTTTAATAAATTTGCTCAATGGAAACATGTCAATTTCAAAAAAAGTTCATTTTTTCAAACAAAACGTTTTTGCACTAGGATGAGGCGGTTTTTCGGCCATATTGAAATTGGTGTGTTTCGCAAAACTGCAATGGAAACACTTTTTTCGCATCACGGGAGTCACGTGATCAACAAGTGGATGTTTCTACTGGCAAAAAAGACGACAAAGAAGAAGACAACAGGAAGTACTAGAAGTAGTAGTAAAATCACCGAAGTAGTAAAAGAAAGTAGTAAACTCACCGACTACAATTTCCCAAAAACGCCACATACCGCTCCCAGGTATAAGGGGCTTGTCGCTCGAAAGCCTCAATAAGACGCCGACGTCTCCTCTGATGGCTGATGACGAGCGCTAGTGTCTTGGTAGCCATATGCATGTGTTTACATCCGTTGCCGCCATGTTTGTAATGAATTATCGRGAGAAAAAAAGCATTCACGTGTCTTTAATAGCATTTCTTACTTAACGGAAACACCGCAAATGCAAAACTGTGTTTTTTCAACATAAACAAAATATCGACCAAGTTTTGCACACATTTGCAATGGAAACGCAGCTATTGTTGGTTGTTTTTACGCAGTTTTCTCGTGTTATATTCTTTTACATTTACTTCCTGTTTTATTTTGGTCAGCCACATTCCTTTGATTGCTTCTGTCCTGCTGCACTTGGTTTGAATTTTTGTTAATTGGCTTCACGGTTGTTCATTTCTCCTGAGTGTCTCGAGCACACACCAGTTTTTAAAAAAAAAATACATTTTTTTTGTTTGATATTAAAGTGCTTGGCCCTGATGGATTTATCTGCTGGACTGTGTACGTTTGAACTCTTTTTCACATTATTTTTCTAATTTTCCAAACCGAGGCTGTTCAACGACGAGKGAAAACGTTCTTAATGTTTACAGAACCCCAAATGTAAATTGCATATTTTAATCATTTACTTTTTTATATATTAAGATAACTTTATTCCCAAACCAACTTTTTGTGTTGAATTTGAGCCCCGACATCATCTAAATCTAAAACTTCATTTTCCAAGAGGACAATTTGTTCTTTTCGTGCTAATAGATGTGACCACATTCTCCAACTGCAAAGAAAAATCCATGGAAATGCTGAAAAGAAGAGCCAGCCTCGGCATTTTGAGCCCCACCGAGAGATGAGAAAATGTCACACACCTGCTCAAACCTGCTGCACTCACACAAKACATACACTCCCTGACACCCACTCCAATATGCACCAAAGCTAAGGAGAGAAGCTGCAGGCTCTTGTGCTTTTTGCTTTGAAGTGTGTAAAAAAAACTGTGTGATGCCTTGTGCGTGCATGTGTGTTTGTGGTCACACTGCCTCGTGTCCTTTTGATATACAGATGTAAGAGGTGGCTGCGGCAGTTCGTAAGTTTTTGGACTCGATGAGAGCTGTGGATGAAACCTATAAAGCCATCAGGGCTTGATTTAGGACTCATCGTGTCTCGGCTCCTCCCACAGTGAAAGGTTAATCCTTTGTTGGCAGTGAGCTTCAATTTAGCCACGAGGAGGGCTTAAAAAATCTTCAGTGACTTCATATAAATCAGCTTCATTGTTCCAATTTTTCATAAATATTAGAAAATGAACGACACTTCTGTTTCACCAACTTGGAATTTTAATGCAGGAAAGAACAAAAGGCTATCCATCCACAGAGTTCATCACTAACTGGCCCTTTACTGTTGTCCTTGTTTGTTAAAGTCAAACAGCATCACTGTAGATTTTTGTTAGATAGCATTTTATATAAATTTTTTTAGCATTTATTTACATTTAAAGATCATATTATTGGATACTGGGTTTTGTCACCCTGATTTTAGTAATTGTTAATGGACAAAGATCCATTTTTCTACTACTTTTTGCTCACCACAAAGCATATTACAGCATAAAACTCAGMTTAGGTGAGATTGGACCCAAGGATGCAGGCAGACACGAAGAAAAAAAAAGTTTATCAAAGAAAAGGCTGACGTGGAGGCAGAATAAACATCTAATAAGGGCGACATGGGAAGACAGCCAGGGCAAACCATACAGGGAACAGATGAGGAAGGGGTGGAGGAGGACCGGTTAAACAGAGGAGAGTGGAAAACACCTGGGTGATTACAGAATGACAAACACCTGAGGAGAGACAACGAGGAGCCGGTGGGCGGGGCAGGAGCAGAGCTACACAGAAAGTTAAAGCATAAATCAAAGATCATAAAGCCAGAAAAGGATAAAAAATAATAAACTCTAAGAACACCAGATCTTTGTGCCTTGTATTTAGGCATAGCTACTTCTGGTTGATTTTCCAAAAATCCTTCTCTCCAACAGAGAACAACCTATTACGCCTTTGTCCTCCCAATTTGCTGCTAACAACACCATTGCTATGCCTCATTAAAAAAGTAAAAACACCGAAAACAAGTGTGTTAACTTCTGCAGCTGACATGGCTGTGATTTTTGTTGTGAGGACAACACAGATGACCTGCAATCCTGAAGCATGAACTATCCGACATTTAAACTTTGCGCTGAGATTCGTGGGTTTTCTGTTTCTTTTTGTTTCAGATTTAATAATCACAACCCAATCTGTAGCTTGGACACTGGCCAAATTTCCACCAACATTAGTTGTCCAGTCTGCAGCGGAACAGATGACCAATTAGGGCCAACATGCTGATGTGTCAGCTCACCTTCACACTGAGAAGAAGAGATTTTTACAAGTATGCAGGAGTGGACTGGGGTGGAGATGGCTTGCTGTTAAGTGCAAAAGATTTTTATGGGTGAGCGTCCTGCACTAAAAAGAAAGTAATGCAATTTGATGCAGTTAAGCAGAAGAGGAAAGTCTTAATATTTAATGGCAGGACCAAATAAACAGGCTTTTCTTTTATCCAAACTGACCACTGCATCCAAGAAACACAATTCAGCTGTGCCATTGGCTGTTTTTTTGACTTTCTGATCAACAGGTCTATTTAACTCTCAACTCTGGGTTTATGTAATATTGTATTGGCCACAGCTCTCCCACTGTTTTGTGTTTAAGTGTGGGAGATAAAATGCATCATTTTTAGCAGCAGATTTGATTCTGGACAAGCCAAAAGCAATTTTAGAGAAATTTATAATGAGCTAAAAGAAACTGTGATTGAAACTTCCCAAATTAGAATAAATTGACTAATTTATTCTAATTCAAGCCGTGGTACCAATCTAAAAAACTAAAGTTACTGAAGAGTGGGATTCTTGGACAACTGAGCTGAACAGTTTAGAGAAATTATGGAACTCTCTGTGCATTGTTGCCCAAATCAAATTCTGGAAGTGGTCATTCAACTAGATCTGTAACAAAAGGACAACTGATATTACCAACTTTTAAAAACTGTTACGGCCAGAGGTCTTTCTTCTATGTTTATACTAAAGCATGGAATGACATTCCTCAAAACATAAAGTCCATTTCAAAACTACAGCCCTTRAAGAAGAATCTTGTCTGCCATCTGCTGGACACTTTTTGTTGTGCTCATATTTAGACGTCCTATTTTGCAAATGCTGCCTTCCTGAAATTTGGTATGCTTGTTTGTCTTTGTGTCTATGGTGTATAATGATGTGATTGTGGTGCTGCGTTTCTGAGTGTTTTATGTGCTGCAGAACAGGAACCTGATGTAAAACAGCAATTATGCTGAGTCAGGCTTGATTTTTAGTAATCTTTTCCTGTTGAATCAATAAATCAAATCAATCAAAAATCAAAACAAATGTTCCGAGTGTTTTTTTATTATGTTATGAGCCTTAGAACAAAAGTATTGCACTCAATATTTAATTATCTGTCTCCAAGGCCTATCAGTGGGCCATTAAAGATTAAACTTGATCAGTTAGGTCAACCAACAGTGTGACAACCTTACGTTTCTGCACAGTCTTCATCAGCAGTCTCTCAGCAAAGATAATCATAACGTATTGATGTGAATTAATGAAGCAAATGTCTGCTCACCTGAAACATTTTGACAAATCATAGCTGAACATGGATTTAGAGGATCACTAGTTTTCCACATTAAAAAGACATTTCTTGTAAAAGCACTGGAAAAAAAACAGTAACAGATGTCAACTGGTGGAATAAACTTGTCTGGACAAAAGTGATTCTAAAATGTTAACAGTACTAGAAATGATGAGGATTAATAATACAGCACAAATGTAGACTCTTGGCAGTGGGTTTTATTTTAATGTGCAATATGTTCGGAGTCCGGGCTGCTGAGAACTGGAGCAGGATTCAGACACAGTCGCAGTCTGACTGTACAAACTTCCATTTTATGGTTGGAGTAATGTTTGTGCTGTAGGCAAAAGCACGCYGGAGGTTCCCCACATGTTAATGTTTGCGCACACACTCTACTGCAGAGAGCACGCAAACATTGCAAGAACTCATGACATGAGAAGTAAATTATTTCTAAGGCAAGGTGAATATTATTGAAAAAAAAACCCACGTCAGCTAATTCAGGGCATGGCTAAAACTGTTWTGAAGATGGATTATGAGCTGAAGGCACTGCAGCGCTTTGTTGCAATTTTAGTTGCCAAAAATACTACATTAAAACACCAACCATCACCTGRTTATCTTTAATCATTGTCTTCGTACATTCTTTTTTTATGATTTTGACAGCTATTTGGTTGTTTGGAGCARCTTTCAGCGTTTATTCAAGAGTAGAAATGAGGATAAATGAACAAAAATGGATGAATTCTGCATAACTCCTYGATCAGATAGGGAAATCTATTATTAACTGCATCTCAGATGAAGCAGCACACTTTTATGTAAGGGTGTTTTTTGCTTTGGAAGTTTATAWCTTCACAAAACTTGAGTGTATTGTTTCCCGATCTTAGGTTCTAAAACTTATTGCAGCGAGATGCAAAAACTATTTTTCTGCTCAGCAGCTGCAGCTCACTTATTGTCCACAGTGTAGTAAACAACAACAAAACGAGCCCAACTCATCTGAGATGTGTGTATCAGAACAAGTGTTCCCCTGCAGGAAGCAGGGAGCAGAGTTACGCTGTTCCTTTATGATGTCTTAGCTCACAGCCTTGTTTTCATGTTTAAAACACTGTCGTGGTTCTAGGAATTCAAACTTAAGTGCAAACTGTGTGAACTGACGCCATAAGTAACTGGATTTTTTTTAACCCTTTTAGTATACAGGAAGAGGAAGAGGGGGCTGAGAAGAAAACAACAGAGCAAAGCAAGAGAGGTGAAAGTCAGTAGAAACCATCCCAGAGGTGAACTCTCCATTCTGTCAGAAAGTCGTCATGACAGCTCTGTTAAATCCCACTCACACAACATACACACACAGACTGCTTCTTCCTTTTGTTCCCTCTCTGTTTTTTTTATTAATCAGGATAAAGAATGGATGAATGCCTTTTATTATTGTATTTATACCCATGTAGAATGAGAGTGAAAGGTAAAAGTAAATAAACAGTAGGATGATGCATTCAGATACAGATGTTGTTGTGGAGGTTATGGCTGTTTGTTGCAGTTCATGAAGTTAAGATATTAACTCAGGTTCAGGAGCCTCTCACCTGCAGCTAATCAGTCAGTGTCTGTTTAAACTCACCTCACCTGTCGTTCTGCCCTCAGCTCGCTGTTTCAACACCCACCCTCCACTTTRACKCCACTTAGGCCCCTTTGCACGGCCTCATCGCGCCACCTTCCTCACTCCCTTCATTCCTCCTTCATCCCTCCATCCCTTTGTCCCCTCCTCATCCCTCCATCCCTTCATCCCTTCCTCATCCCTCCATCCCTTCCTCATCTCTCCATCCCTTCATCCCTCATCCCTTCCTCATCTCTCCATCCCTTCATCCCTTCCTCATCCCTCCATCCCTTCCTCATCTCTCCATCCAAGCATTCCTCTTCATCCCTTCATCCCTTCCTCATCTCTCCATCCAAGCATTCCTCTTCATCCCTTCATCCCTTCCTCATCTCTCCATCCAAGCATTCCTTCCTCACCCCTCCATCCCTTCCTCATCTCTTCATCCCTTCATCCCTTCCTCATCCCTCCATCCCTTCCTCATCTCTTCATCCCTTCCTCATCCCTTCATCCCTTCCTCATCCCTCCATCCCTTCCTCATCTCTCCATCCCTTCATCTCTTCCTCATCCCTCCATCCCTTCCTCATCTCTCCATCCCTTCATCCCTTCCTCATCTCTCCATCCCTTCATCCCTTCATGCCCTCCTCATCCCTTCATCCCCTCCTCATCCCTTCATCCCTCCATCGCTTCATCCCTTCCTCATCTCTCCATCCCTTCTCCTCCTCCCCACACTCCATCATCCCTTCCCCAACTCTTCCTCATCACCTCATCCCTTCATCTTTGCTTCTCTTTCTCTCTCCTCCATCCCTACCTCAAACTACCTCCTAATCCATTCTTTTTCAGGCTCCAGCTGGGGGGTCCAAAGCAGGCTCAGGAAAAAGCATCCTTCCTGGAGACCATGCCCCACTCTGAGTCTTCTCCTCAAGCCTCCTTCGAWGTACCTCCCCAGACGCCTCATCCTTCATCCCACTACCCTTCGGCCCCTTCCTTCAATAAAATACCATGGTGTGGTCCTTGCTAGTGAATTGAYTGTTATGGGTGGAGACTGGGATGGACTCACCTGTTCCTGGTGTTCAATTCAAGCTGCCTACTGAGATTAGTCCAACACTGGAATATTCAGTCACCTTGGTACTGTTTATGGCAGCCAAGTTAATTTGCTGCAAAGCAGTTTTTGTAATCAAAATGTTTTTTGTGCTTACCTGTGTCCAGGGTTGAACCCTTGTCTGAGCCTCTGAGTTCCTTCTTTGTCAGAGTAACTCACCTTCTGGAACTAGAGTGATCCTCTTRGTCGTCCTCAGTCCTGCCTCTCTCCAACCAGTCCAAACTTGCAACTACAGTTCTGCCACTCAGCTCCTGGACACCCTCTTCAGTCCTCCCCTCCATGCCAGGCCTCGTTGCCGAAGACCTGCAAGAAAGAAAGAAAAACTAGCTGCGTCCTCCACAGAACAGTCAACTAAAACAGTCCTTTCTTTTTCAACAACCTCCTCAACCTCACTGTAAATAAATTCACTTACCTTTTTACTCCTGGTGTTGATCGTGTCTTCCTTGTCAGTCGAGCTTGTGTTTTTGGGTACTCTTAAAAACTAAACCTGATGATTACACAGTATTTAGTGATTTTAAATAGTTGATTGAATAATTAAATCAAGTTCAGTGAGTGGGTAGAAGGTGTTAGCATGAAGAGAATCTAAGCAGGTCAAAATCTTTATTTATGGARTTTTGAGGATTTTAGATAAGATAAGATAAGATAAAACTTTATTGATCCCACAGTGGGGAAATTTGCACA
>NW_013952416.1:3772291-3780101 GCF_001266775.1 Austrofundulus limnaeus | reverse complement strand
GTGTGTGTGTGTGTGTGTGTGTGTGTGTGTGTGTGTGTGTGTGTGTGTGTGTGTGTGTGTGTGTGTAACAGAATTAGTGCTTTCACATCTCTCGTATTGGGTGCAGATTAGTGCTTTTGCATTTCCGCACACTCGCTGGGTCTTAAAGCTGATGGATTTAAGTGTTTAATTTCACAAGTTTTAAACTTAAATCCACTGAAGAGAGGCTTGTTTGGCTGCTTGTTCATCACAAACCGAAGCCTCTTTGCTTCTTGTGAAAACTACCCGATTATTAACAATATAAACTAAAAACAAGGCCTAAGTAATCGGATCGTGATTGACAAACAGGGATAATACACAGCAACAGTGTTTGTTGTTTCGAGACAAATGGCTTTCAAATGAAATATGGACTGTGAGACGTGAGATAAGATACATGACATTTATAAAAGTGACAAGTGTAAACACTGGGTGTCATTCAACCAACAACTGAATAATCACGGGGATGTGACTAACGGTTCAGGTTTATTGCAGGACAGTTGTTTATGTAAAGAGGCTGTTCCCGTGTCTGCTGGTGGATTTACTTTCYTTTTTCGCTCTATCGCCTGAGGGTGGAAGTTCAAAGAGCACACATGTCCTGGGCGGGATGGGCTGGAGATGATCTTCCCTGCGCGCCGTTTGGCCCTGCTGGAGAGCAATAGATCAAAGAGGAGCCGTTTGCAGCTAATGATCCTTTCAGCTGAGCAAATCATACGTTGTAACCAGGGCTTGTCCTGTTTGTCTCTMGCAATGTACCCGACAGTGACGGATGATGCGATGACGAACTCGATAACGGTGCTGTAGAACTTGAGCCGCTCCGCCTTTGGCAGGTTCAGCTTCTTTACCTTCCTGAGGAAGAACCGTCTTGTCATTATGTTTGTACTGGCTGTAGAGTTTCTGCTGCTTTAGGATGTCTGGATGTGGCGGGGGGCTTTAGAGGGAAGGTGGGTAGTAAAAATGACTCTGCTGTTGCAATGTTGACTGTTAGTGAGGGGGAGCATTACAGCACCTTATTTCAATTGCTTGGTGAATATATACCTCCATGCATTTGGAGTTGCACTATAATGGGCCATTCAGCTTCCTGTGTGAAGCCAAACTCCTCCCTGTTGTGGACCAGAATAGTCATATCTGCTTCATCTGGGGTCTCGTGTAACAACTGTGTGTACACAAAGAGGTTGRGTATAATAACAATAACGACACTAACCTGAGTGCATGTCTTTAGAACAGAAGTCCAGTTGCTTCGTCTTTTAATTTTCTGTCTCCTGGATGACTGAGAATATTCTACGATAACGCCAAACGTTGGTCGTTACTTGATCGATACTTTAATTTTCAGCATGTTGCTTCTTTCCAAAAATAAAATGCTGCACTGGTGCATCCATACTGTGGACATTTTCCCATGTAATGAGCCTCAAAAATCTGTACTTTTGCAAAATATTTGTATTAATCACATGCACCGGGGGTGTGGGGTGGGGACAGGGGTCAGGCGGATTATCGGCCGCAGAGACGACAGCTCCTGCAGCGCAAACCAGGTGGAAACGAGGAGGAGGAAATGAGGACAGGAGAATTTGCATTAGTTAGAATTTGCTTATTTATAGTGGCAGAGTGGGTTGGAAGATGATTTTTTAATGTTATTTATTGTTTATTTTTAACATTCTACAGGCTCTGACATGTTAAATAAATTTGAAACTGAGTTTGTGAAAAAAAAATCTGTATTTTTAATTTTGGACAATCTGTACAACTTGACATGTACGCAAATCCAGAGGCAGGTTAAATTGTAAACACTGAACTAAAAAAACATGTCAGACAATTATTTACTTGGCTCCGATAGCACAAAAACTACAGAAAAGTAGCATCCATGTTTAGCTATGTTATGTCCCAGCTCATGATGGATGCAACATAAATGACAAGACCCAAAATATAGCATGAAAAAGGTAAGTCACAGTTTATTTTTTTACAATTAAAGTGCAAAGCACTAAAAATAAAATACAACAAAGGTAGGAGGTTTTTCTCAAAAATTAACTGAAATATAGCAAAACACTTTTGTACAGAAACGAATTAAGGTCWGAGGAGCAAAATTCCAAATAGAAAAGTCCAAAAGAAAACAAAACACAAAATCTCTAATAACAAAACTAATGAACTAAAACTATTAGCTCAAGCCAAGACTAGAGACTCACAAATGTAGTCAAAACCAAACGGCACACCTAAAGCACAGCAGCACTGACTGAAAGGTTGAGCTGGCTTTTATGCCCCTTTTCCACTGGTGCCACTTAGTGCAGTGTCGYTACGGTTCGGTACGGTTCCAAGCCATTTCCATTAGTCCAGATTCATGGAACCAGCCCTTTTTTTAGTTCCTATTTCATTGTGGTTCCAAGCGGTCCCAGTCGACACCCAAATGCAACATCAGAACACTGTTCGTCACTGAATGGCTAGGGGGTGGAGTCACTGGTTGCGTCTAAGCTGCCTTTACAACAACAACTTGAGATGCCATTTTTTCAGTTGTAGCAGCAACATTAGTTGTGTTTCCATCCAATTTTAATTTGAATTTTCAGGTAATTTGAAAAATTTCAGAACTTATTTGGCAAATGTGTTTCCATCTCTCATTTTGCGCATGAACTCTTTTTTGAAAAACCCAAAACCCACCTCCACCAACCGCCAAAAACACACCCACTGGAACCGGACTGGAACGTCAATGGAAAAGCACCCGAATTGACCCATTATGACACTGACCATACCGACACTAAGTGGCACCAGGAAAAGGGGCATTATAAGCTCCCTCATGTGGTTTGGCTCCCTCAATGGCAGTTGCTGGTGAGTGGGTTTTGCTGTCCAAGGTGTCCTCCAGCCAATCATCTTTGGGCAGGTAATCCTTGAAGGTCTTCTCAGGAAATCCACCAGCAGAAGGAGGCAGCCAATCAGCACCTGGAGCTGGAAACTTCTCATACAGTATATGGAGAAGCACTTAAGATCAGGAGAGAGGCAGTAGAGGGGCCGTAACAAGCTATTTCTGAAAACAGCGAGCTTAATGTGACATCACGTATTCTTCTGCGCATGCGTGTTGCATCAGTACAGAGAGTTCACTTTGGAGTCAGATGGAGGTCACATTTATTGTAAACGCCCAAAATTTTGATTAAAAAAATCATAATTGAGCTTTAGGACCAGCAGTGCAAACATAGCGAATGATGCAGACCTGTTGGGGCTGTGCCAGTCCATCCTAAGCCGAGCCATGCCTGACTGACTCAGTTTTAGCTGTGGGTGTCTCACAAGTGGCTTTCTCAACTGAGAGCTGGATATCAGGAGCTGCAGTGTGTTTATGATGCCATTTATGCTCCTATATGAATAAAAACCAACAACTGGAAGGGTTGTGTCTTTGCAATCACAGGCGTGCTCCCAGAGGAGTAGAGTTGTGAGCGCAAAGGCTTCGTACTCCAGTGCTGATGGTCAGAAGTGGAGTTTTTTTGTTTTCCTTTTCCAGTTCAATATGCTTGTTTATCATGAATCACAGAGGCTCAGTCAGTCATCTGGGGAGAGCTTGCTAAAAAAGATAAATCAGCTCCTGAACTAAAAGTATTATTATGTAGAGTCTGCAAAACACTCTAAAATTAGTTTTTTCTATTTACCTATTCATGTTGAAATTCAAAAATTGTGCAATTTCATGAAAAATAGCAGTCTGTCTTAAATTTGGTGGCACGCYCCTCCTAACAAGTGTCCATAAATGTCTGGAAATGAAGGAGGCCAGATGGATCTTTGGGAGAGCAATGTTCCTGTCTGCTGTTGGATTCTAAATCTGGGTCATTTTTGTCATATTTTGCCATTTTATGTCTGTGCCCTTCCAGGATGTGCTAATTGCCCTTTCCAGAAGCACTAACTCAGCTCTTTACCATGAAAGATGCAGGGTTTTGAAATGGGATCTAATAACAAGCTGGATGGTTTTTGTTCTGTTCAGTACAGGGGACATGTCCGTGATTTAAAAGATTTAAAAGACACAGAAAGACCCTAGACCCAACCCTGGACTTGAACCCAGGACCTCGTTGCTGTGAGACAACAGTACTAACCGCTAATCCACGTACTGTCAATTTAGTTTCTTGAATACTATATATGTTTTTTTTTAGAATATTGCATTTTATGAAACTGCTCACGACTTTTTTCCTCACTATGATGAAGCCAAACCTAAATTTGTGGATGGCACAGATGCAGGTTGAAGCCCATGATGTGATTTTCAGCATCTAATTAAAAATATTTTACTGTTGTTGCCTGAGGACCCATCCAGCATGATTTTATGGCCATGTCACTCCTACATAGAAATTTCACCAGATTCTGTTGATCTTAATTTTAAGTTATGCACTTTGGTTAATGAGATTTTTTTCTCCCCTTTTTTTTACACTTAGAAACACTGRAAATTACTTTACTTCAAATAATTCTAGAAACATTTTTTACTAAGTTCCTAACCTCTGCCTGTCTTCACATTTGAGACTCACAAGATGCTTTTTAAACCCAATCATGTTACTGACCTGTTGCCAATTAATGTGATTAGTTGCAACATGTCCCTCCAGCTGTTTCTTCTTAGTACTACTTCCTTTTACAGCTTTTTGTTCCCCTGTTCCAACTCCAAAACATACTGCAGCCATCAAAATGAAGACATTTTTAAATGAAAATTTTCTTGCAAAATCTTACTTTTAACAACCATTTTTATGTGTGGAAATTGCTGTTTGAGAATTGCAAGTTAAATTCTTCCAGAGGATGCTATGCAGTCTCCATGATAGTTTTCATCACTTACGCTGTATTCCTTAGGGTAAAAGCAGGGTTTATTATTARTTGTAGGTGAGATGGCATCGAACATTTGGAGTGTAAAGAATGGATCTTGATTCTGTAACCAGTGAGCTCTTAAAGTAGGGCCCGGGTTTTTGGAAAAGCAATGTAGAAAGTAGCTGTACATGAATGAATGAAGAAATAAAAAGAAAAGCAGGATCTATTTCAATATAAAACTGTTACTTTCTTCAAGTCTCAGGGTGCTATCCCTTTTCTTTGTTTACTAAAGTGGAAATAAAACCATTTCAAGTGTTTGCCTCCAGTCTCCCAATTTTCACTTCAAGTACTAAATACAAAGGAATTAGTTGATCTTATAACGGAGAGTTTGAAAATAATAGTGRTTTTCCAATATAATCCTTCATTATATAAAGTTTCACACATCCAGACTTGAATAGAATTGGTTTGCTTTGTGTTTGTTCTGTAAGTGATCATTTGTTAAAACAGCTTACAACATTATTTTCCCATTACGTAATTGCTGGCACATTAGGTTTCATTAAGGAACAGATTAAACAGAACAATTTTAGTTGCAATAAATTTACCTTACTCAGTGTCACATTAGTTCCTGATTAAAAATAAGCAACAAAAGCAACATATCATTCTGTACTTTAACACAAAGTGAAATTCAAAGGAGGGGGATTCTGTGGTTTTAGGACAATTTCCAGGTTGTAGCCCTTTTTTAGTGTTTGCCAGCGATCTTCCTGTGTCACATCRTTTTTGCTCTTGGTATTCAGAACCTTATAACACAGTTAGTTCCTCTCAGCCTTGTGATCTGCCACAACTATCTCCACACTAAATGTGGTCCTTATCAGGGGTTGGAAATCTAAGCAGCGAGTGTCATTGAGTCCTCAATGACACCTACGCCTTTCAATGTGTCCGTTTGACAGAAGCCCAATAGACCAGACAGCCAACTTCAATTTTTTTTCGCTCACCCACTCCTCRTCCCGTTCCTCCTCCTTCACTTTATCTATAGCTTTCAGGGTCAGCTGGCTAGACAGACAATTAGGCGGTCTTTCTTAGGAACACCGACCCTATGCACACATGTGGGAGCAAACGGTGTGACAGAGCAAGAGGAGCTCATTACTTTGAGGCTTTCATCGTCTTGTAATCAAGCAGATCTGAACTATAGCTGTGTATCTGCAGGGTGGTAAACATGTAGCTCACTTTATTTATTTGTTTAAACAAACAAAGGAGAGGACTGTGACAGCAGAGATGAAAAGCCTGATAGCAAGGATATTAATATGCTGGATGCACCATTCATACATTTCTAGGCACACGCACACACACGCACGTTTAAGTTGCGACACTAACATTTTTCCCTCCATATCTAGTTTTCCTCTCCCCTCTGATCTCATCTGTAAGTAAGGGGAAATAACAACAGCCACTGGCAGCAAAGAGAATTCCGAAAAATGATCATTTCTTTCTGCAACAATTCAGGCAAATAACTGCAAAATGGAATATTGGCGTATATGTGAAATGGAGGATTTTGATYGAATTTACACTCCTGGTTGAATTGACAATTATCTGCTAGATAAAATTGAAATTGGGTTGTAGAAATAATGGGGACCTTTTTTGTGTGTGTGCTTCAGATGCAAACACTGGGATAATTTACCTGAGCTCTTGATACCAGCTCTGCCTCGCAGAACCAAGGATTTAATGGTCTCCTTTGCTCACAACTCTTCCTAAAAACTGGGGGGGAAAAAAGGGATACCAGCATTAAGGGAGGGGGAGAAGAAAGTAAATAAAGGACGACAGATGCGGTAAGGAGCCAGGAGCAAATTCAGCCCTAAATTTGTGAACCATACACAAATGATAGAAACACAGTTTCCTCCCGKCTGCCAGTATCTGGTGCTGCAGTGTCTTTTTTCGGGTGTCACTAATTTGTTCCCCGCATGAGTGTGAGTTCTCAGTGAATTATGGGACGGGAACATTTTTACTATTAAAAAAAATACCCAAAAGGTGACTTTTCATGTCTTCTGCCTCACTTGTATTATTTCAAGGGCATGCAGGTTTAAGATAGCTACTTACTTGGTAAGTGCCGATAAATCAGAGGCTGTCTTTCATGGTAGTTCACTTTCCACCAACATGCATACGAGCAAACACTCTCAATCATTGTCACAAATGCAATTGTCTGACGAGGCCAGGGGAAGGAACCTGCTTCCTATTCAGTGTGTTTCTCTGCTCTCTGTCTCCTCATTGGCTCCGCGTGATTAATGGGCACCCTCCACTTCGCAGCCAGTATATGTGTGTGTGTCTATTTGCATACGTGTCTCCGATGTGCAGCCTTACTCTGCTACTCCACAAGATTAAATGGTACATTATGTGCATTTGATTCAAGGYCAGTCAGTTAGAGTTTTTAAAGAGTTTCAAAGAGGGTTTGGGGAGAACAGTGAGGGTACCTCTGAGGGCGTTTTTGCCAGGGTGGATTCTCAGTCAGCAGGGTGAATCCAAACAAAAGTTAAAAGACAAACAACTGGACTTTTGTTCTGTGGCTGAAAACATTTCGTTTCCCATCCAGGAGGATTGATCAAATCGAAAAATGTCTGGAGTGTGTGGAGTTGCCAAGCTTTAATGAGCCTAATGACTCTCCATTGTAAGGGGCGAGCAGTTTTAGTCTAATCTGCATGTGAATCTAAGCACTAACGAGACCGCTCATGCGGTTATATGAAGCTAGGCAACTCCACACACTCCAGACATTTTGCAAATTGACAAAAGCTCCAGGAGAAGAATAAAAGTGTCTTCAGCCACATGCAGGTCCAGTTTTGCTTTTTATCTTTTTTTATACGGATTCTGATTGGACAGGTTCTAGACTAGAATCTGCAGTATCAGACCTCACATCCTGATTTATTTTATTTATTTTCATCTTTATTTTAGTATCTCTTTTCTCTTGAAGTGGTATTTTTTGACAATCACTGTGAATATTTTTAATTCATCTGAACATTAATCTATTCACAGTTCCAAAAAACAAAACAAAAAAAAAACAATGCTTTAC
>NW_013952416.1:3769990-3771374 GCF_001266775.1 Austrofundulus limnaeus | reverse complement strand
ATGCTTTACAGTGCATATAGATTTAGTTTTATTAATTTATTTGACCAGGTAATTCCCACAGAAATCACAATACTTATTTTTCAAAGGAGCCCTGGGAAGTTTTACAGTAATTTGAAGTTTTAAACATCAAGTGCTTAATTAAATTTTCAGACATTTCTTCTGTAAACTCTGTCAGTGGTCTTAATATAATTACACAATGCTTCAAATGTGGGAAAAATTACYTTAAATAGTCTTTATTCTAAAATAAGAAAAGTGGGAATTTGGAACCCAACTTCCAAAATGGCTGCTCAGCCAAAGTGAGAAATCAGGAGGAAAGCAGTTCTTGGTCAGATATGTAATCAACAAGCCAATCATCCCCATGAATGAGATTCAGAGCTCCCTGTAAAGTTAAGTTTGCCTAAGAGAAGAACAGAAGCGTATAACCTCATCAAGCAGTTCTTTGTGGTAAAATAGGCATAAAGGAGCCACTCATAACTGAACAGTACATGGCATCTTGATGGAAATTTGCCAAAAAGCACCCAAACAACTTAAACCTTTTGTGAAAGGATTGACATAAACCAGTCAAAATCCTTTTAGGATATTTAAAAAAGGCTGTCGACTGACTCTTTGCTTACAACTAGATTTTACTTGAAATTGATCAGAAGAAATCAGCAAAAAGTTCTATAAATGGGATTTTTATTTTTCTTAATAACACAGTATCCTCTGTCTATGTGTGTGGTATTTACATGAAATACTGACTATATTCATAAGGTCAATTAAATAAATCCATTCAGTATACAGTTTAAAATTAAGCCATAGTTTGAAACCACTGATGCCATTATTCTGTATATTTTTGCAAACCTACAGTTGCATCTCAGTCATCCATTATTCCCCAAACAGAATGTCAGCTTCAATAACGCTGGAGTAAAGGTTCAGCTGACAGCCCCCACCCCCACCCCCACCTGTGTTGACATGAAATTGCAGTATGACTTTCCAGAGGTCAGAGGGATGAACAAGTTCTGGAGTGACATGCAATATGAAGAGTTGAGMTTTCCATATACAGCGGGTAAAATAAGTATTGAACACGTCAACATTTTTCTCAGTAAATATATTACTAGAGGCGCTAATGACATGAAATTTTCACCAGATGTCGATAACAACCCAAGTGATCCATACATACAAAGAAATCAAACCATAAATGTCCAGAAATGAAGTTATTTGTAATAATGTGGAATGGCACAGGGAAAAAGTATTGAACACACTTACTGAAATTTATCTAATACTTTGAACAAAAGCCTTTATTTTCAACAACAGCTTCAAGATGCCTCCTTTATGGAAAAACTAGTGGCTTGCATTGCTCAGGTGTGATTTTTGCCCATTCTACCACACAAACAGTCTTCAAATC
>NW_013952416.1:3763616-3767780 GCF_001266775.1 Austrofundulus limnaeus | reverse complement strand
CATTAGCACCTCTAGTAATATATTTACTGAGAAAAATGGTGACGTGTTCAATACTTATTTTACCCGCTGTATGTATTCTGTTTTTGAACCTAACTGGTGGTTTATACGGCGTTTGATGCTGTGAAAGTACTCCTTATCCTTCTAAATCCATACACGTTTGACCTAAAAATCAACTTKAAACCCCAGGAAACCAATATAAAAGTCCAGTGACTGCATCATTGGGTCCGTATCACACAAAACCCTGACACATTGGAACTAAAGATCACCGATGAAGATCCTTCAAACAGGTGTGCCAAAGCAGGGCAGATTCCTCTATTTGTGCTTTCATGGCCAGTATTTCAGAACAGACTTGTCTTGCTACCACATTCTCCCCAATGAGATGTTAGTTCATGAAGGGAATAATGACCTATAATTGGGTTTTGAAGAATTCACTTCATCTGCTGGTTGTGAGAGCACAGCATTTGAAGTAGCATCGATTAATGTGGTATTTTAACAGTGAAAAGCTTGTATTTCAGCTGTAACTGAACACGTTTTAGTATCCCCCAGAAATAATGTTATAACCTGTTTCAGTGTGTCAATGTGACCCCAAAGCCACTCAAACAGGTCCTGAAWGGGTCTCCAGTCCATCACAGGGCCCRGTTGAGACAAAAAAGACAACCATTCAATTTGAGTTTGCTGGACACAGTATTTTTTTTCCTGCTTTTGATTTCATGCATCTTGCAACAAAAGAAGACATAGTATTAAAAGGTTTAGTACAGTAAGCTTATTATAAAATCACRGAGGATTTACTGTCAGAGGGATACGTCTAATATAGCATTAAGACCCAGTGTTGTCTGGAACATTCTCATTTAAGCTATATGAGGCGAAGGGTTATAGATAAACCAAAGGTTCAGAGGTTTTTACACCATCTCTTCCCATGAGGGAAAATATTAATATTTTTCCCACARGTGTCTCGAATTGCATAACTTAGAAGTGTTCTTTCAATTTGGATGAACGACATTGTTCAAAATGCATAGAGCTCAAATTTCCATTTTCTCTATCAGGTCTAAAACTCTGCATCTGCTTTTCCGTCTTGAAGTGTGTCACAGTTTGGATAATGTTACATGCAACCACTTTGTTGTTGCTCAAATCATGTTCTGCCTGAATAGAATATAACACTGTATCTGCTAAAGATGTAAAATGCTATTTTCTTTACTCGAAAGGAAAAGCTGACACTTTAGTTCAAAAAGTCCCCAGAGACTAAAAAAAAAGTTTTTCTTGAAAAAAAGTTATTTCTAAATAAGAATGTCAAATTCAAGATGATGATTGTMTAGGAACAAAATAAAACAGGCATCTGCCAGAATCTTGATTTAGCTCCAAAGTTAGATTTTCCGTTTTGTAACCTAACTTTGGAAAAAAAATAAAATAGCTAGAAATAACAGGTCTGAGCAAATAAAGAGCTTTGTCCTGAAACAGTCGTGTGAATCAGTGCATTGCTATTCAGTTCTGATGGCTAGGAAAACAGAGAGTAATCTGTCTGTGTTAGAAAGAAGCCTGAACATTTTAAATGGGAAGGCTGTGAGGACGAACAAAAGACAAAATGTTTTTTAATACTCTGTGAGAACATGACGTACGTTCTGCAGTGACTCAGGTACTAAGAAGACAAAACAGAATACGTGTTGCTGTACATCATGTCCATTTTCTTCTGTTGCACCATTATCATTTAATATTAATCATGATTAAGGTAAGGGRATATATTTACAAATAAACATTAAAAATGATGCTATTCCTAATAAATCTACTTGTTTATTTAGACATTGTTACTAACACATGCAACTTTTATATTAAACATAATGTTTTGGCATCTTTTAGTTAATTTGTAAAAAAGTTCTTGTGCCGCTACATAGTTGTAAACCTCTTTGTCAAATTGGAAAGGATGAACCGCTTTGGAAGCTGGAGGGGGGCAGGGTGTGAAGTGCCTTGTTTGGATTTAAAGAGACAGCCTCACAACGAGTTGATTTGAGATAGACCTCAGAAAAACGGTGAAAGAGGGGCTTGTGGAGCTACAATAAAGAGGAATTCGGACTAAAGCATTGGAGTTCCACTTTATATAGACCCCAACTAAATGATTTAAATGTGAAAAAGGGTTTAAAAGCAAGATATGTCCCTTTTTAACAGAAATAACGCTTCCATTATATTCTCTGTTGTATTATGTGAACATATTCAACAATTACTGCAAATCTTAAAGGGGCAATATTATGTAAAATAAACTTTTTTTTGAATATATCATGTTAAAATGRCATTCACTCATCAAAAACATACTCATAGTCTTGCTTTGACTCAGTCATGCATGTTTGTGAAATCCTGTAGTGTCAGGAGAAAAAAAATGGCTGGTTGGCTCTAGAACTGCCTGTTAAGGCTGAGTCACTCTACAAGATTTTAAAACAGTCGGCCGATTTTCAAAAACTCGTAGAGCCCACACGTGAGGAGCCAAAATCATGGACATACCAGATTTGGTCCTACAGTGTGTGGTGTACAGCCATACGGCAAGAGACAACACACCACACATGCACACATATTTCATTCATGAACATTCAGATGTCAGATATTAAATCACGTGAGACTTCCTGAAATCTCGCGAGAATTCAGATGTCCAAGGAAGAAACAATGTTGATCGTTTGTGGACTATTTTTACCAGAGGAAAAACAATTCCATAGGACTTTTAACATCCAGCAGACTTTCTGGTGAGTCATGACAGCTTTTTTTTGTCTCGTGTATTTTGGAATCCCCTCTGTGTTTACGATGATAAAGGAGCTGCACCTAAAGGCAGCGTCACACTACAAGATAATCAGGCCGATTTTTGCCCTTCCGACAATCTCAAGGAAGGCCAGAATATCATGATGGCTCCAAAGATAATCATAGCAGATCTTCCCGCCGTGGGTGGTGAGTTAAAAGTGATCTAGTCGGATCGGAAGGACGTCGGGACRGCTCCGACCTCAAATCGGGGATATTCAATGTTTGATTTTTTGGCCATATATCACAGTGTGTGTAGTGTTCACCCGAGCTCTCAGCCTGATGAATGAGACGTGTAGCCAATCAGAAAGCGAGGTGACGTAAACACGGAGGGGATTCCAAACTACACAAGACAAAAAAGCTGTCATGACTCACCAGAAAGTCTGCTGGATGTTAAAYGTCKRATGGAATTGTTTTTCCTCTGGTAAAAATAGTCCACAAACGATCAACATTGTTTCTTCCTCGGACATCTGAGTTCTCGCGAGATTTCAGGAAGTCTCGCGCGATTTAATATCTAACATCTAAATCTTCATGAATGAAATATGTGTTTGTGAGTGATGTGTTGTTTCTTGCCYTGTGTCTGTGCACCACAGACTGTAGGACCAAATCTGGTATATCCATGATTTTTTAGCTTCARGTGTGGAGTCTCTCAGTCTGAGAAAATTTGCCAGCTGTTTAAAAATCTTGTAAGTGAATCAGCCTTGAGCTGCGTCTCCAAGCTAAGCTTCCTCATCACAGAGCACACCTCCCTGGTGACTCCTGCAGGCTATCGGCAGCAACAACTAGCAAACAACTGGTGAAACTGTGCATCTTCTGAGCTCCAAATACTTCTCACTCCWATCTTTTTTTGGATTAAAAAACGCCTTTGAGGAAATCTTCTTCTTTTAAATTTTATTGGCGGATGGCAAACCAACTTAAGGTGCATTTACTGCCACCTACCGTACTGGAGTGTGGATATCAATGATAGTGGAACTTAATTTGCACACATCAATGCTGTGCGTGAGTGTGCTTTATACATATAAATTCAAAAGTATATGTATGCTCACATGCATACATATGTATATTTTAAATATGATTGAATAACCTGGTTCTTTTTAAAAATCGAATTAATTGATTTCTTACTGATTTTGATTCATCTCCTAATATATTAATTAAAGAAACTGCTTTTTTCTCTCTTTAAAACTAACTTCAAATGCTGACATTCTTCTGAACATTTGTTACATTCTAATAAAACATGTTCCACTGTTTCAATCTAATTACAAAAATTACAAGTCCCTGTTTCATGTTTTCTTACTCGAAGAAGAGAACCATTAAGGCCTGTATGACCAATTCTAAGACGCAATATAATCCCTTCTTCCTTCCTACTTCCATATCTACTTCTACGTATTACCC
>NW_013952416.1:3751281-3762662 GCF_001266775.1 Austrofundulus limnaeus | reverse complement strand
TATAAAAATGCCTGCCAGTATCACGTTCATCCCATTGTTCCTGCCACACCTTTATGATTTTGTTTTGAATAATAGAATTTTCCCTCTTCTTTGCTCAGAGGAATATTTAAGTTCATAAAATCTAATTTCAGGGCTTGTTTAGCCAATAAATCTACTTCTTCATTTCCTTTTATTCCTACATGAGCAGGTATTGAGATAAATCAAACAAAACAGTTTTTATTATGTAGCTGGACCAATAAGTGATATATATTAAACAATAAATCTAATCTACAAGATTGTCCAGATTCTATACTTAATAATGCAGCTAGACTATCTGATGCAACTATAGCTCTATTTATTTTCCTAATATTATTAGCAATCAACCATTTTAAAGCTAATATAATAGCAATTAATTCAACTACTGCTAGATGATCTGTTGTTCTTCTTTTAATCATGATTTATGATGTGGAATATTCATAGCTGCTCCTGTTCTGCCACTTTTTGGATCTTTAGACTCATCTGTATATATTACTAATTCTTCTCTAAATTTTTCAAAAATATTTTTTAACTATAATCCATTCTGGAATTTTTTCCTTTTTAGTTATTTTCTCCAATTGCAGCTCAATTACTGGTGTGATAAATAACCATAACCGAATGTATTTTTGAATCATAATTAACCATTACACTGCTGGAAGTAGTGAGACTCACGTGCCTTACTGCACATGCCTGATCAGGAAATCTGTGATCCACCTGATGAGTCCAGTAAACAAACCGTGAACATGCATTGATCCTGAATGATTTACAGCTGGCTTGAATGAACTGCCTTGATTGAGGGTGGCTTGGTGTTAGAGCAACAGATTACAGCTGTTGACAAGCTGAAGGCTAGTTCAAGCTCAGCTTACAGCTGATATCCTGAATTTAGAAATCTGACTTTTGTGAAGTGAGCTCCAGGTAAGCTGAAAAACAACTCAGTGTTTTGTTCAGTTGTTTGGTCTATCTGTGATCTACGGTTACCATTTGTAACTCATATTCTGATCCGTGTTCTTTATTTGTCTTACACCACATTTTATAGTAATAAATAAATAATCTTAACATTGATGTGTGTATGTGAGGATAACTGGGAGGTATCTTATAGGGATGTGGATACATTTTTTTTTAATCCTAAACCAAAATTAAATCTGACATCGGATTTCAAAAAAGCAGCATTACTAACCATACAAAATAACACCAAAATCATGTGAATATCTCAAGTATGAGTGAAGTTATTGATGTTTTTGTTTAGGTGAAATCAGCTCATGTTTTCTTGCTGCAGTTCACAGAAGAACCAATGAGGCCTTTGTGACCATTTCACCTTCTTGTTATTTATTTTTGCTCATGATTCCTTAGTAATCAAAATATCGRCATGAAATTTTAGGAAAAGATTCACATTCTGGTTTTTGTAGGAGCATCTTGTATCCTAAAAAACTAATAAAACTTAATAATAGCCAATGCAAAAGTAGAAGAAAAGGTATAAAATAAGGCAAGGCAAACTGCAGCATTAAATTAACATAATGTGTCTTATGTGGACATCTGTTTTGTAAACAAAGCTCCTCAACCAATGACAGCGTGTTAAATGTGTCAAATGATGAAGATGAGCATCAACACACTTTGCTAACAAGTGCTATTCTGGATTAAAAAAATCATGATCAAATTTGGAACAAGGGCAGACAGAATAATGTTCTGTAGCTTATCTCTTTAAGGCGTCACTAGAAAACCTCAGGTGATTTACTTTGATACTATTTTCAAAAAATTGTCTCTTCAAAACGCATCAACAAAACCTAAAAACWCGWAGACGAGGCTGTAGCTAACTACGTGACGTCGGCACGCTTTGTTGAAATTSGTAGAAACAACGAAGCAGGAGGAAATAAGCAAACACACAGAGCAGCCTTGCGAAATCTGGTCACAGCAGTTTGGGAAGAAAGTGGCAGCAGCTGCTGATGAAATGTCAACATTCCTATATCTTACCAAGCTGAAATATCACCTCTGTACTCATTCCAGTTATTCAGAAAACATACTTTCCAACTGTATCCTGAATTATTTTCCAAAACTCATATTGTATAATGTTGCTGCTATTTTTTTATTATTATTACAACAAAATACAGTGCTCCTACGACTGGTTGTAAACGTCATGCAGCTGTTGTGATGATGTGCAGAAATAGGCGTGACGGAAGAGACAGGAGGTTCTTWAAGAGACAGAGGTCAATTTCAATGCATTTAGAAAAGCCTATGAGAAGTCAAATTAATTTTTGATTTATACATATAAACAGCTTTTTCATAACAACTGAAGGTGACATAGTTACATTATTTTGGTATGGAGGTGAACTATATGCTTGAGAAACACATAATACTGACACTTTAAATGGTCTCCTGGCAAGAAAATCTTGTACTAATTCACTTTGATTAGCATCTTATTTTGAGTGATTCATTGAAAAGTCTAGTGTGTGTGTGTGTGTGTGTGTGTGTGTGTGTGTGTGTGTGTGTGGGTGTGGTGTGGAGTCATTTTAGCAGCAAACTGAGGGTTTGATGTGTTTTGGTTTGTCTCCTGTGGGACCACTTTAATAAGATGGTGGTGCAACACGACAAAGGGTCAAGGATGACTCTCGAGCTAATGTCATGCAGATATTTCCGCTTGATATTCATGAAATGATGCTATTGCATTTCTGCTAACGTATTGCTTCAATACCAGCTGGGTTTTTCAGAGAAGCCTGAACCATACCTGKATAAGTGTGGAAATAAAAATAGGATGTGAGAGGAGAGAAGATGCAACAGATGTCGCCTCTGACAGCCTCCTGTATGTGAGAACATGTCAAATCTGTTACAAAAAATTGGCTTTTTTTTCATCTAATCTCAAAATGGCGTGTTTGTATTTTTATAGGAAATAATAAACTATTTTATCCTTTAAAAGTGAGAACTTTTTCACACATTTCTTCACATGTTGACTCCTGTAGCATATAATCTTAACGTTTTCATTTAAAAAGCCACTGATCGGCTCCGGGCTCTACAGAACTCAAGTTGCCAGACTTTTTTAACAAGATCTAAATGAAGAGAGCACTTCACTCCGCTTTTTCACCTCCTCACCCGCACTCCCAGTATGTGGATTTATTTTTTTGTTGACGCTCTATTTACTTTCAAGACTTCTAACCTTTTGCTGTGGTTCGTTATCTCTGTAGCTGACTGCAATCCTTGAGGACATTCAGAGACACAGCTGAAGATAATGGATCATTTGTGGTCAAAGCTGTTAAATATGGAAGGAGCTTCCTGAAGAAYTCAGGTCAGCAGAAGTCACCTCTTAATTTTCTCATTCAAGAAAAAAAAAAACCTCTTGATTTGACCTGATTTTTGTTATAAATTTTTAAAAGTTGATTGAATTACTTCCTTGCACTTTAATGTTGCATTGCTTTTCTTTTAATTAATCATCATGCTTGAATTAATTTATTAGCAGGCTGTTGTGAGAACCACTTTATAATAAACAGATTTTAAATGTGCTAAAAAGTTTTTTTATTTWATGTCATGGTTGATTCAGTACACAAAGTTTCAGCAGTGAGGTTCAAAGAAACTGCAGTTTTATATCTTAAACATGTCTTCTGTGCTTCCTTACATTTATGAATAGAAAATAATTAGTATTTAAATTGATCCTGTCCAGTCTAACTCTGGATGGTGTGTTAAAACTTTGGCCAATSTGATGCCTGCAGAGAATTTGAAGACACTTTAAAAATCCAAACTGGAATATTTATCTCAAGCTGGGTTCTTTTGAAAAGCTTTCCACGTTTAAAGCAACATGTTGCTGGGATGAAAAGTCCCAAATTAGGTTCAGAAGAGGCTGATTTATGTAATAAAATACCATTAAAACACAATCTTTCAAGTTAAAGWCTCTGCAATATGAAAGTTGAATGAATTGTTCGCCCTGAATCAGCAGAACTGTCTTTAGTAGGTATTTAAGTAATTTTTAAATAAAGTCACTTTTGTTCACACCTGGCATGACTGGCTGACCAACTGACTTGATTGAAAAAATAAAAAATAAAATCAAACAAAAAGTTTGGAGATGGTTTTATTGTGCTTCCTAGATKGGTGTGATGAAATAGTTATTTCTATAAGAATAATGCAATTTTTTTTTCACTTTTTCATTACAACACACAGAAAACTACTAAAATGTATACTTTTGTTAAGGATKTATAGATGCTGATCATTAACAGCACACATGGTCACTTATTCAGTGACAGTCTAAGGTGGCTTTACTGACCTAAAGATAATGTTATTRATTAGATGTGTTTCTAGCAGAAYTTTTGWTTATTCCAGTTTTACCTCTTGTTTTAACAGACACAGAAAAGCCCCTGTCTTTGCTRCTTGTATAATGAAGCATGCAACCCTCTATACTATATTTCATCAGGTTCAGGTGGCTGCTCATCTTAAATCTTTTGGAAGCAGAAATAGTACACTTAGTTTTTTTTTTCCATACCACCTTTTCTTTTTGGCTAATGTTTAGTAAAACATTAGAAATGTGCAGTTGGTCATCTCATACTTTTAGTTACTGTAAATTTATGACTGATAATGAACTGTTTCTACTTAGGAATTCTTAAGAGTGTTGTGTTTTGCCACGACTGCAAGGTGCATTAAAAATGCTCTGAGGTTCTGGAGAAATTTGTCTGTGCTAAAATATTATAAACAAGGAATTTATGGAAGAAAATAATCGTGGGTAGATAGGTAGATAGATAAAATGGAAAGGTAAAAAAAGCTGCTCTAAGAAATTGTGCAAGATGACGTAAACACAGGCAGATGAGTTCAGTATTGAATGTATTGTGTTGGGGAGTTCTCAGAGGGAGTGGCCATTTATGAAGAATGCTGTCAACCATGATTTTAGTACTTGGTCCTGAGTGTTGTAGACAGAAGTTTGGCATCAGAGTAGCTGAGACTGCTAGAATAAGTGGTGTTTTGAGGTGTGTGTGTGTGTAGTGTGTGTGTGTYGTGTGTGTGGGATATGAGTGCAGAGACACTTTGAATTGGATGGCGATGGTGACCAGTGCCTGAAAAGAAGAGGAGGTTGTTGATGGTTCTGTGGGATCTGATTCTCTTCTGTGTCATTGGAGCTGAGGTGCACTTTGAGTACGGGTATATGTTCCTCTCCAGTTATTTTGACAGAACTCGGGGATGAGAGATGGGCTGGAAATTGCACATGATACTTGGTTTGAGTCCAGATATTTTCAAGACAMAAGTACATAACTGGTGTGCACAGAGAAGCAGAAGTAGAGTTTGATTTATTTTTATWTTTTTAAACTTTTTTTTTTTTGGGAGGTAGGGAGAGAGAACGGAAGCAAAATTGTTTTTATTTTCTAACTTTTGACACCTTTTCTGTTGTTGACTATGGCTTGCAATTTTATCACRTCTAGCGATTGTTCGGTCTAAATGTACTGAGAAATGATCAAGCAGTTGATGCTGTTTTACAACTATGTGCAGGAAATCTACGATTTACTCTGTTTCCYTTTATACAAGTTCCAGCAATCAGTGTTGAATGGAGATTTAATGATCCTTTCAGAAAACACAGGGCCAGRGTTGTTTGTGTAAAACAGAATGAGCACCTTTTAAAAACAGCATTTTTAACATTAAGTAAAAGTTTTGGCATGAGATTTGTTGTTTAGATTAAAGATAAAATGGTAGGCATAGTAATTTGTTGTCTTACTGCCTAAAATCAGTGCACATTGAAGCACCTYTTTTCGTGGGGGTGATGTTCTTAAAGTACACACGACTGGTGAAAAAATATGAATATTTGGATGCAGTTTGGAAAAAGGTCTTCAGCATGTTTGGGTGGCATCTTAATGAGGTGAGAACAAAACAATAGAGAGCTAAACAGTTAGCAGCTACYTGCCACACAGTACTGTACAATAAACTGTTGGTGGTAATGCTGCGCTGCGGGGGGAGTGTGGGCTTATTGTACTGTTATCTTTTTATTTTTTTAATGGAACTGAATTTACATTAAAGTTTTAAAATTAATTAATTATATTCTTTTTTTAAGACAAAAAAGCTTAAAGCAGCTTAAAAAATGATATTCTTGATTTTAACTTGAATTCTCTTAAAAGCATGAGAAAAAATATTACACTCCTTACCATATTTTACAGTTTCCGTGATATTACAGGCTTTACTTCAAACTATGGTTACAAATCAGCAAAAAACTGAGTCTGCAACTGTGAAACACAACTTTGTGTAGCTTCACTGTTCTTGTGGAGCTGCTTCACATCAGTGATTTGTGAAATATTGACTTGTCAACTCATTAAAAAATGTAATTTTAAAATGTTGGTGCTGCTTTTGTTACATCTTTGTTTTCATAGTTTTCTCTCTAGAACATCTAAAAATTGACTGTTAATTTTAATGATTTTTATTTTTATTTATTGTGAAACACACAAAAAATCTTAATTTTTCATTTTTTTCTTGTTTGCCATGATGAAAAATAGTACAGCATGACAGAAGACAAGCATCCAGCTGTGATGACATTACAGGAAAGAAATGGCATTTTCACTCTAAAAAGTGAGATAAAAACGAGAGGTGTGCAGAGCATTAAAAACTGAATCATCACATGCTGATTACTGTGTTGGATGTCAGGTTCAGGAAGGTTGAAACAAAACTTCTGATTTTAGCCTATYCTAAATGTCTTTTGTGTGTTAATTATGTACCGGCTTGGATAAGAATCAAGAACTTTGTCTTGTAAAATATATAAGAAAATATTTTTATTTCTTTCGAGGTAAGAAGTCGTTTGAGGCACTTCAACTTTACAAAAACTAGTTTTCACTTTTCCAAACCCAGTGAGCTGACAAGTCTGCGCCAAACAGAGCCTGAACAATTTTCCTTGGGAGGTTTTTGAAAACAGCTTCAGAGTTACGCTGAGATGGAAAAAAAAAAAGATTCACTTTTCAGCAGCGTACATCAGCAGTCAGTGTTTCTATCTRGTGTTCTGCAGCCTTTTGGAGATTTTGGAGGATTTCTGCGCGCTTTGGCAACTTTAGTTTTTAGTAAATTAAATTACATTGAGCACAGCTTTGCACTTRGGCATAAAATGTTTAACTTTAGTTGTTCGTACACAGACTAAAAACTGTATTTAATCTCAACAAGACAGAAACAAAAGATCGACGGTGCTTGACTTAATTTGATTTCATAAAGTAATCAGAACAGGACAATCTGTTCTGCGTGAGTCACACCGGGCAATTTTTGGTGCTTTTTGTTGGCAGAAATCGATGCTTCTCATRGTAAAGGATGGCAGCCTACATTCAGACATTTAACACCTTCTGCTTGTCTGCATTACTCATCGCAGCAACAGATTCTCTAGTCATTTTAACATTACACTATATCACAGGCCACTTGTTGAGCCATGGGCTTTCTCGGTGAACTGAATCTGAAAATGGGTGAGCAGTCACGGTGCCAGGATTGTGAGCGTGAATTGCATTTTTATTAGGTTGGGACATGAAAAAAGACCATCTGAAGGAGGTCATCATGAGAGTCTCTAATAATTTGTAAAATTAGTCAAATGCCATACATGTTTGTGTTAATAATTTGGTAAACAGAAATGAKGTGTATTTTTTGTTTTGTTCCATGCTGTTTGTTTTCACTTATCATCCACTCCTTTTTATTCCAGTTTAAAAGCTTTTTTGAATTTCTGTCAGTTGTGTCTTTGCAGTGAGCTGCTTTAATGTGATAATGGGCTTTAGATGGAACAGCATCAGACTCCAATCGAGCTGGGATGGAAAACAGCAGGAGGGAGTTTGTGATGCTCCTGCATGTGGAAGTACGGAGATAAAATCACATATCAGACAGCATGTCMGCTTACCAAATTCTCCAATCATTGTCATCTTCAGCAACAAGTTTGAGCATACAGATGTGGGCCGTGCCGTGTCAAATTTACCTTCAGACTCAGRTGTCAGGTTGATGAGTTACATTCTGAAAAATGCAACTGTCCAGTTTAGTTCTGATCGTATTAAATATTCTGATGTCTTTTTAAAACGTAAATGACAACACTCATTTTATTTTTTATGGTTTTTGGTGGTTGTTGCTGCAGTCCAGTAATCCTGAGGTTGTAAGTTTGAGCCCAGGTTGTCAAGAATGGCGTTCGGCATAAAACATTTGCCGAATCTTTTGTGCAAGTTCATTCTCTGTGCTGACCTCAGCAGAAGGGAGCAGCCAAATGAAAATAAGTGAAATTTAAAAATTGTTTAAGAGAATGATAAAAGGTAGCTTGTTAAAAAAATACTATATGTGTATTCATCATAAGAGCTGTTGTCTGTGGAGGAGTTGAAGTTTTTGCTTTGCTTTGTTATTTGAACATTATTATTGTTTGAAGTATTTTTTTGGAAAATGGGGGCAGATACTAAAAAATTTTTTTCTTCTTGTTGCTGCCTTTCATTTTACTTGTGYTTTGTATATTTTGTCATACAGTGAATTTGTTTTTTTTATGAATAAATAATAATAATAATAAATATATAACTTTTTAAACTCTCATACCATTTTGTGTTCTGTAAAAAAGCAATATTAAAAGTTAGTACTACACATTTATTGACTTGGTTTGCAAAACTAAACTTTTATGGTTCAGTTTGAAACCCACACTATTTCAAGAATCTAATGCTGCATCTATTGTCTGTTAGAAAATTATCTTTATACTTTGCATCAACTTAGCATTTCAATGGTCATGAAAACACAAAACAAAATAAAAGCATAGCATTCTTTATTGGGACACATAACACTTCCTATTTTTCGTGCCAGAGTTTTAAGTTAGACATTTTAATAAAACCTAAATGATTTGTGCAAACTCATTGTGAAAGTTCAAGTTTGCACTTGAAATGCATACTAAGGATGACTTTCAGCTACAATCACATCAAACAGAGCTCAAAGTCTGTAAAAACTATGTTATAGTCATTTTAGTGTTTCTTGATATCCATTAGCTGTGGTAACCATCTTGAATTGTGTGATTCTAAAAGGTTATAAATACACATTTGGTGATTGCTTTGTGATGGTTTAAAAGAAATTCAGCAAATAGTTGATTTTGCTAGCAAATTGATGCCAATAATAATAATAAAGGGGCAACCAGGTTGAACTCTGATCTGCCCAGAGAACAGCAGGAGCAGATCTTAAATACAAGACCACCCTGGGCCCAGTTGTCTCATAACTCCCACCCACCCAAAAAGTTAAATAATACACACATGATTTTTTTCTTAAAGTTTCATTAAAATTTCATCTGGAATTTGACTGTATACAGTTAGGTCCATATATATTTGGACACTGACACAAATTTTGACTTTTTGCCTGTTTACTGAAACATGTTCAAGTTATAGTTATTGAATGTACATGGACATAAAGTGCAGACATTCAGCTTTCATTTGAGGGTATCCCCATTAAAATTGGATGAAGGGTTTAGGAGTTTCAGCTCCTTAACATGTGCCARCKTGTTTTTAAAGAGACCAAAAGTAATTGGACAACTGACTCCAAGGCTACTTCATGAACAGGTGTGGGCAATCCCTTCGCTATGTCATTCTCAAMTAAGCAGATAAAAYGRCTGGAGTTGATTTGAGGTGGGCTGCTTGCATTTGGAAGGTTTTGCTGTGTAAACAAGTAAACATGCGGTCAAAGAAGCTCTCCATGCAGGTGAAACAAGCCATCTTTAAGCTGCAAAAACAGAAAAAATCCATCTGAGAAATTGCTACAATATCAGGAGTGGCAAAATCTACAGTTTGGTACATCCTGAGGAAGAAAGAAAGCACTGGTGAACTCATCAATGCAAAAAGACCTGGGCGCCCACGGAAGACAGCAGTGGTGGATGATAGTAGAATAATCTCCATGGTGAAGAGAAACCCCTTCACAACAGCCAACCAAGTGAACAACACTCTCCAGGAGGTAGAAGTGTCAATATCCAAATCTACCATAAAGAGAAGACTGCATGAACGTAAACACAGAGGGTTCACTGCATGGCGCAAGACACTCATAAGCATCAAGAACAAAAAGGCTTGCCTGGACTTTGCTAAAAAATATGTAAAAAAGCAGCACAGTTCTGGAAGAACATTCTTTGGACAGATGGAACCAAGATCAACCTCTACCAGAATGATGGAAAGAGAAAAGTCTGAAGGCGTGGTACAGCTCATGACCCAAAGCATACCACATCATCTGTAAAACACAGCAGGGCAGTGTGATGGCTTGGGCATGCATGGCTGCCAGTGGCACTGGGTCACTAGTGTTTATTGATGATGTGACACAAGGACAGAAGCAGCCGAATGAATTCTGAGGTATTCAGAGCCAWACTGTGTGCMCTGATCCAGKCAAATGCAGCCAAACTGATTGGTTGTCGTTTCATACTACAGATGGACAATGAGCCAAAACATAAAGCCAAAGCAACCCAGGAGTTTATTAAAGCAAAGAAGTGGAATATTCTTGAATGGTCAAGTCAGTCACCTGATCTCAACCCAATTGAGCAGATTTCACTTGTTAAAGACAAACTTCAGACAGACAGGCCCACAAACAAAAATCAGCTGAAAACAGCTGCAGTGAAGGCCTGGCAGAGCATTAAAAAAGGAGGAAACACAGCGTCTGGTGATGTCCATGAGTTCAAGACTTCAGGCAGTCATTGCCAACAAAGGGTTTTCAACCAAGTACTAGACATGAACATTTTATTTACAATTTTTTAATCTGTCCACTTACTTTTGAGCCCCTGAAATGAAGGGATTGTGTTTTAAAAGATGCTTTAGTTCCTCGCATTTTTATGCAATCATTTTGTTCAACCCGCTGAATTAAAGCTGAAAGTCTGAACTTCAACTGTTTCTGAATTGTTTTGTTTAAAATTCAGTGTGGTAATGTGTAGAACCAAAATTAGAAAAATGTTGTCTCTGTCCAAATATATATATGGACCTAACTGTCAGTTAATGGCATAGTTTGAAAGCTAAAATCCTGTGATTTTTAGGGCAGTGGTTCCCAACCTATTTTTCTCAAAGCCCCACTTTCTTACTTGCAAGTTTAGCTGACCCCCCTCCCCCACTCAATCCCTCTCTGCTTCCCACCTCTACCAAAGACGCATTCAACCTTTATCTCTTCATTAAAAATAATAATAAAAAATGAACGGATCAGTCACAACCGTTTAATATTTGGAAAAGGAAAAAAAAAGAACTGAGTTATCCAGAGTTTTATTCAAATTTACTCATTTTGGTGATTTTTTTTTTTAAATATACAAACATGCCCATGCTCTCAGAGTTATTTGTGGATGACTCTCACTACTAGCCATGACAGCTACACTCACATCTAATTTTCGCTCGGTGATTTGACTTGATTGATTTATTTATTTAACAGGAAAAGATTATTAAAAATCAAGCCTAACCCAGCATAATTGCTGTTTTACATCAGGT
>NW_013952416.1:3742296-3751242 GCF_001266775.1 Austrofundulus limnaeus | reverse complement strand
GCCTTTTATAATGTCAGTGAGCTGCGCTAAATATTTAGTTGAATTAACACTTGAAGGTTTATATGGAACAACAACCGTATCGGCTGTAAAATAGTCCAAGTTACAGCCATTTTTGTGCTTGCTGAGGTCCCTCAGCTGTGGCAACCATCTTAAATGGGGTTTACTCCAAAAGTCAATCAGTTGTACATAGTGACCTTGAGTTTAATTAAAATTCCTCCAGTGGTTCATGGGTGGTTTTGCTAATGCTGACAAACGCGCACACACAGGGAAAAAGAAGTATTAATGCCTTTGCCTTCAAAGGTGGGAGCTWAAGATAGGAATATACAATCACATGATAATTTATTATTATTAGTTCTTTTTGCATTCCACAGTCCTCTGAAGTTTGTTTCTCCCAACAAACTTSCGCAATTAAGCTTCCTCTCAAAATTGTCAGCATTTCTGAATCTTTATTTTTTTTTCTCCCTGCCGTTACTTGTGTTCCTGGGTGATTTATGGAACCCTATCTGCACATGCGATCCACACTCCGCACATACAATTTCAGGCCATATATTACCTCAACCTACAGCCTTCTTCTCAGTAAGTGGTTTGCACCGCTGCTCTCTGCACGGGGGAGCAGACCAGAACAGCCTGATTTTAAATATAACTTAAAAGCATTTCAAAACATTAATGGCACTTTTCGTGGGCTTCACCTGCTGCTTTTCAAAGGTTTTGGACAGATAACTGTGGCGCAGCTTAACATTTACACACATTTAGACAAAAGTTCTGAATAAACCAGAGAAATATTTGACAGTTAGTTTTTTTAATTTTGGCAAAACAACAAAATAAACAGTTTTTGTACATTTTATAGAAACAAGTTCCACTCCCACTGAGCTCACTAGTGAAAAAGATTACCTGTCAGTCTCTCAGTATGAATCACTACGACATAATGACCAACATTTATAGTTTTTGCTAAGCGGGGCAAAATTTCATCCCATTTTGACATAAGTTTAAGCTTCCTTCCTGGGTGGACATCTGCTAAGACAAGGTTTTTATAGAAATGCTACGAGGAGGTCCTTCATTACTTTGTATGAAAAAGGAGCTGATCGGTTCACTGAACACACTGAAGTTGAGTCTCTGTGCTGAAAAGTCTTCTCTGACACAGAGCATCTCCTGAATGGGGATCTGGACTGAAAGCCGTGGACATTCGATGCAGGGGGAAGCCGTGGACATTTGATGCAGAGGGTGGTGACAGTTTTCATGTGGCGGTGAATGCGCAGCAAGACACTGATGCAGTTCAGTGTGTTTGCAGTCCAGCTTGGCTGAATTTTTAAACCCGGTTCACGGCGTTAGTCATTCGAAACTGATAAAACCGTAGCACTTTCTGTGTGGTGTTGATGCTTGCTTTAAAATGTATCTATATTTTCAGCTCAGCAGATTGAGCACCTCTCAGGTTTTCCTTTTATATTGAATATATCTCACGCTGTTAACTGCTGGAGCCTAATAACACATTTATTGCAGAGACAGAACATTTATATTGTGTTTGACAATCTGTATGCTAAAGCTGAGAGAAATTTCAGCTTAGAAGGCTTAAACGGTAAAACCTGAATGATCTGAAGAGTTTCAGTCAACTGTGATGTGGAATTTGACTTCCTGTTGCTATAAAACATGCCACAGCGGGGCATATCTTTTACTCTGTTTAATTATGTGGGTTCATTGTTGAGAAGCTTTTTGTTTTCTCTAGATTGAGTAAACACACCCAAGCTCTAGCTGTTTAAAACACCAAAAAAATTCTTCCATTCTTTGTTGCAAATACCTGACCATTAAAGTGGTGTTTTACTTAAAATCACACTTGCAGAATTGCAGGCTTCTTTGTTGAAAAGTGAGTTCACATAAACTGTTTAACTCGCCCTTTATTCTGAACTTTAAAGCGTGCAGGAAGCAAATCTCTGTGGATATTCTTAAAGTCGAACAGTCGGGTCCTTTTTCACGTGACCATGGAGGCTGATATATTGGTTTGGGGGGAAATATGTGGAAAATAGAAAAAATGGTGAAAAGTTGCTGTAGGACTGCACTTATCACGTAAAAAAAACATCAAGAGATAAAATATAAATTTTTTTTCTAACTGCAAGAGTGAGGGGAGAGAAATAAGACAGGTGTTGTCGTTTTGCATCCTTCGACCTCTTTGCTTCTCCTTGTTTAAAAATAATTGCCTAATTGTTTTGATCTAAAACACACTAAAATTGGCTAAAATGAAGAGTAAACACTCAAAACTACACACTAACTATAAAATCCAAACAAGTTAAAAGTCACAGATCTAATAAAGTCCTGCTCTCACCGGCTCTTCATTACCGCCAATCTCCATTCAAATTTTGCCTCTTTTTATTTTCTTCTTCCTGTGGATTTTTTACTGCTTGTTGAATAACTTTGAGCCTCAGTCAAAAAGGAGGTCTGGGGGGTTATATTTTTTCGGTTTAAGAGAAAGATGAGACTGAAAATGGACAGCTGTGTTTTTTCCACGAGATTACAGTGTTTCCTGCTTGCTTCAGCTGCAATGCGCTTCAAAATAGAATGTTCATTTTCAGAAAAAWATAGTACGATATGCCATTTATTGTAACTCTGGTTTTCTTCTCTTGACCTATCGACACAATTTTAAAAACTGCTGTATAGTTTGAAGTCTCTACTTTTGACACAGTTTGTAACGGAGTCTCACAATGAGTTTCCCCCCATGTAAAAAAAAATGGAGGTTGAAATCACGTGACTGAATGACATCACGCCGACTTCGAGAATAGTCCTACACTAGCCCCATAGTCACACGTTGTAAAAGAGGCAGGGCACACCCTAGAAAAGTTGTGACTGGGCAAATTCATCAATACAAAAGACCTAAAAAAGTGAAATTAAAAAATTATTTGCTTTTATACAAATCAAAATATTACATAAGGAAACAACTAATCAATAATGACATGAAAAGTAATTCAATTTCAAGAGAACCCTTCTGTCTTAGACATGTCAAAAGTACTTTTTATTCTGTACATTAAGTCATCTAAATATTAGATAAAAWTTTTTGTGAATTATTTATCTTGTTCCTATGGTTTCTATCCAGAGATAATGTTTTGTAATAAATTCAAACTGCATTTGTATAAAACCTACGTGCTTTATAGAAATGTTCTAAATGTTTCTAAAAAATGACAAAGAAGCCATTTCTAAGTAATTACACTTGAAAGGCTCTCCTCAGCACCCAGAGTTGGGTCAATAAATGGCTCCAGGCTAGAATGCACCTCTTTCTTGTGCTTTCTCCAATTTCCTATCTCTCAATCTGTGCCTGACAGCATCCAGGACCTTTGACTTCCCATCCCACGCTTTAACTGTAGGGTAATGGGGAAAATGAAGAGGGATTTTGGCTTTACGATATCTGTCTCTGGAATTAATGTGGATTCAAATGTGAAATTCTTATTTTGGTAATATTAACACACATATAAAAAAGTCAAAGTTGCAGAATAAAGATCTTAAGAGGTTCTGAATTGAATAAAAACCAAAACCAGAAAAAAATGCCAAAATATATGACTTTGCTAATTATCAAACTTAAAACATGACAATTACTTTCATAGTAAGATCATGCATTTGTCACATATTATATCATTGACCTCAGTTTAAATGTGAGGGGCTGGGAATAAGATTCTTCTCAGGATTACTGCTTTGGTGCACCTCTGATTGGATTGTGTTTGCTGATGCCTGCAGGCACATCCCTCTCTGCCACATTAGACAACCATTAGCATTAATGACCTGGTAGGTGGACAGGTGAAGTGCCACTAAAATATTGCCACGTAAACACGGCACATAAATAAATAAGAAGGTGCTCCTTATTATTAGCCGGACTGTGGTGATTCATTGGGTTTTGTGCATTCCCAGGTTGGCTYGTGATAGATGGCTTCATGTTGTGGGTTTGGGTAATATCTTCCTGTGTGCGAACTAATTTAAAACCGTGCGAGAAGAAAACAATTTTTCAAAGAATACTTTGTAATGGGTTTGCAACGGCTGCACTATTATTTACCATTTGCACTGCACCGCAAAAAGGGAAACAGAATGGTGTGTGAGAGAGAAACTTTTAAACAAAACTTGTCTGTTTTTATTATTTGAATGAGTTTGTCATGTGTGAGCAAATGCACAAATGTTTGACTTTGCACGTCTAAGATTAAGCTGCATCTGTAGGAGGTGAAGTGTTTAAGAGTGGGATGATGCTTGAGTTTAACAACGTCTGTCTGGTATATTTGTTTTGACGCACACGGCTAACACAGACTGCACTCAGTATGCTCATAATAGCAGGTTTGCCTTCTGAAATGTCAACTTCTACAGCCCTGACACTTAATGGCTTTAAATAAAGTTGTCCTGCCAGACTTTAACTCCTATACGTACCATATGCATGACCACGTGGAAATACAAATACAGATGTCCGTCTACTTTTACCCCCCACCCTCAAAGAAAAGGCAATGTCCTTGAGAGCCATTGACAGCTGTAGGTATGCATACTAATCAGCCGCCCAGCTCATGCCTGAATTTTAGACTGTTTTTGAGGTGTATCTGCATTTTRGTCTGCTTTCTTATATATGCACCTATTTTAGGTTTGAAACCTGATATCACTTAGATAAAATCTCACCAACACTCACAGCATTCAACAACTTCAAGGTGACTTGTCTACCTCACCAAATAAAGAGCAACAGTCACTCAGGTACAAAGAGCTATAAGGGCTTTTACTAAAACAAATAACTGTGCTCTTTAATAATGTTAGGTCATTGTCAAGGTAACATTGGAAAATCTAGTCTAAATATTGTTTCATATGTTTTAAGTCACAAATTTGTGACTTGAATAATGGTTTTTGTGCACTGATCCAGTTTTTATAAAGTTYGATGAATTTAAGGAAAGTTAACTTTATTCCTTGGCCTCAACATTTTTTAAAAAATAGTCATATCTTGTAACATTGTAAAAATTTAAATAAGCTCTTAGAATGAGATTTTATTCCTCTTTTAGTTTTCACTTAGTGACCCATAGGTGAAAGTGTAGTCTCCGAAAGTCAACAGAAATCAGAATCAACCGGTGACGTGTCTTTTCCGGTACTCAGATCCTTCCTGTTGAGATTCAGACTTTTGATCGGGTTCATTCTGTTCAGCTTTAGTTTTATTCCTGTAAAGAAATGGTCCAAGGCCAACTTGTGGCAAAGTGTTGACACCATTTTGAAGAGTGCACAAACATCTATACAAAGGTCCCACAATCCCCACAGTGTATCAGGATAAGACCCAGCTCTGAAATCTGAGGAATTCCCAATAGACTTCTGCTGTTTAAAAATCTGTAGTAAGCTTCAGATGAGGACTGTTTGAAAGTATTTCTAAAGCTTTGAGGGTTCCCAGGAGCAAAGTGGCCTTTATAATTGTAAAATGGAAAACAGTTGGAACAGCTTAAGAGAGATCTGAAGATGATAGATCAAACTCTTTTTCACTATTCTGACAAAACTCAACATGGTTCCTCAAGAGGAAGGCCAGGGATAAATCTGCTGACAAAATAAGTTTTCAAAAATAGCTCACTTTAGAATCTCATTATTTGTAGCTGCTTGTCAATTAAATGTGTTCACTTTGTTTTTCAAACTGGTAGATTATTGGACAAAACTCTATATTGTAGTCTTTTATGGTCTAATTTACTGGGCCCAAAAATTTACTTAGTGGCTACATACAGTATGTGCTGGATGTTTGCATGACTGACATGACTGATAAACCTAATATTTAATAGGCAAAATGTGTACCTTCTGTCACATTTACTTCCTGTTTTATTTTATTGTAAAACAGGAAGTTGTATTGGTTTTATTTATTGGTTTATTGTATTATAACACATTATTTTCCTTTTTATATGTTTTCTTTTGTGCTATATCACTTTCTCATGTTGCATTCCAACTTGTGTTGAGTTCAGTCTGCAAATACCAGAAATTTCTTCATCACCAAGAAAACAAAGCAAAAAGAAACCTCCTCATACCCGTATTTGGGTCCTCAAGCTATCCTGTCACATTCACTCACCCAAATATCACWGTGTAAAAAGCTGGGTTTCGTGTGTTTGTATGGTGATATTTTTGTAAACAAACCTATAAGTGTACCTTTTAAATTATCATGTTTCAAACACGAGTATTTAATGTTATCAACATGCACTGTTAATGCATTTATAAAACTCAGGATGTCATTCTCTCAATGTGAGGGCAAAAGATCTAAGCAAAGTGACATTTTTGTAAAGTACACATGTACACACACAGAACTAGGGGTGTGAATCACCAGCTTRATCACAATACGATATATCAATTTGTTTGGAGAACAATACGTTTATCATGTCTGTCATAATACAGTTTTGATACAATTAAAGTCTGCAATTGATATAATGCAATATTATATGCCAATCTAACACAAAGATTGTGTTAGATAAAAATGTCAATTCAAATCAGGAACATAACAGCATGTGGATCGATGTTTTCGTTTTACCTTGAAGCTAATCAATTAAATCATTTGRAGCCTTTCACCTCCTCTGGATGGCATTAATCTGGCCTCCAGTTCTAATGTAAAGAAACTTGGTGTTATTTTTGATCAGGATATGTCTTTTAACCCCCACATTAAAAATGTTACCAGGACCGCCTTCTTCCACCTGCGTAATATCACTAAAATTGGAAACGTTTTGTCCAAAAATGATGCAGAAAAACTTATTCATGCATTTATCACGTCTAGACTGGATTACTGTAATTCTTTATATCTGGGCATCCAAAAAACTCTTTAAGAAGTCTTCAGTTYATCCAAAATGCTGCTGCTAGAGTTTTAATGAGAGTTAGAAGGAGAGATCACATTTCTCCAGTTTTAGCTTCTCTCCACAGGCTCCCTGTCAAATTCAGAATAAAATTTAAAATATTACTCCTAACATACAAAGATCTTAACAACCAAGCTCCAACATCTTATTGTTCCATACTTTCCTAACAGAGCACTTCGCTCTCAGACTGCAGGTTTACTTGTGGTTCCTCGAGTTTCTAAAAGTAGAATGGAAGGCAGAGCTTTTATTTATCAAGCTCCTCTCTTGTGGAACCAACTTCCAGTTTCTGTCCATGAAGCTGACACTCTATCTACTTTTAAGATTAGACTAAAGACTTTTCTTTTTGATAAACCCTATAGTTAGACTTAGGTTTCCAGAAATATTTTTCATTTCTGCTGCTGTAGACTTAGACTGCTGGAGCACAAACTGAGCACATTTCTTCACTTTGCTGTTGTCTTTAGTCTCTCTTCTCTACATGTTTATTGTAATTATTTCTATCTACCGACTGCCCTGAGCCTGGTTCTGCTGGAGCTTTCTTCCTGATTAGCAGGGAGTTTTTCCTCTCCACCGTTTGCTCAGGATGGGAGACTGTGATGAAGTGATTCAACGCAATCTGCTGGCTTCTTCTTTAGATTTTTTTTCTTTTCATGTGCAGTGCCCCAAAACAACGCTTGTTGTGACTTGGCTCTATATAAATAAACTGAATTGAATGAACTGAATATTATTACACCCCGACAAATTACAGTGCAACATAAACTTATGCAGTTTTAGGATTAATTCTAGATGTATTGGTTTATTAACTGATGAAACCTGACATATTAAATAAGTAAATKAATAAAAATCTTGCAACAACAACTCATCTGCATTTCCTGCTGTTTGTGCTCTTTACTGACACCTACAATTCAGGAGGAGAACTGCATCAGCACCAGTGTGAATAGAGCAACAAATACTCAAAATGTTCTTAAACAATTGTGTATCAACTTATATTTTAGGGGAAAAAAGGTTCACCTAAATATTTTTTTAATATACAAGTTGCTTCTGTCCTTGAATTACTCAGAGTGTTAAACACATCTGCTGCTGGCAGTTTTATTAAATTTGCACTAAACCTCATTTATTTAATAATTATGAGTCAAGTTTTATAAGAGTGATACTGTTTTTTTAGAGGGCCTGCTTTTGAGTCATAATTTCCTATTAGACAGCAAAATAAGTGTCTCAATAACTGACACAGGACCTTTTTTGCTTTTAGATTGCATGGACATTTTAATGTGTTGAATCAAACTTAGTTTGAATTGCATGAAAAGCTGAAATTAGGGGCTGACCGCGTCTCATTGCGTTGGAATTTGCTGCCCGTTGAGTTTTTGTCATTGTATCGAGACAAGTACATTGGTCACAATCTGGAAATGCACAATCCTTGTACACGTGTAATCATAATTCAACATTTTGAAAAAGTGAGGTCTGGGAACAAATTTGATCACCTCACTATCACCGTTGATCTCTTGTTTCTAGTGTGTGTTTTATATATATGAAAAAAAAGATAAACAGCGTGTTCACTGGCAGCCTGAAGCTCTTAGGCCTTCTAATCCCTAATCCAAGGTCTGTGGCAGATTAATAGAAAACCCTCAGGGCATATCACAGAGACAGGGATGGACTGTTTTTATAGATGGATGAMTGGGACAAAATGATGGGAAATGAAAATAAATTTTGGGACTACTAACACAGAGAAAAAAAGAATATGCTGATGAAATAATAAAACATATTCTTCTTATGGCAGATGAAGCAGGGTAACAATGAGCAGAAGTTGTCAAAGAAACCCCAGATCTGAGCAGAAAAGCTCCTACAAATCTCAGATCGACACTTTCATTAGCTCTTTTTGAATCTGAGCTATAGACAGCAGATCAATGGCTGACCAAAGAGCCCATGGCAGGGCTAATGTTGGCAAATTACCCCACTTTTTTTTTAATTCCCCCATTCTCTGTCAGACTTGACTCTGCTCCCACCTCCCTCTCAGAAATTCCCATTTCATCTCGCTTTCACCGAGGTAATTCCAGACAGTAGATGCGCGCCCTTGTTGGCATCTCTCTCTCTCTCTCTCTCTCTCTCTCTCTCTCTCTCTCTCTCTCTCTCTCTCTCTCTCTCTCTCTCT
>NW_013952416.1:3736877-3740796 GCF_001266775.1 Austrofundulus limnaeus | reverse complement strand
CCTCTCATCCTCCCCCACCCTCCTCTCCATCTCTCCCACACGGACGCAGAATTCAGCAGGCACGGCGCGAGCCTGGTTCTGACGCGACTTTACCCGCATACGAACAGTGCGGACCGCGGAGTATCGTTGTGCGCATCCTCTTTTATTTTTTCCATCCACATCAGTCTACATTCTTAAAAAACAGCAATTTTTCTCTCTCTGAACAGTGGTATTCGGAGCTCCCGGTTTGATTTCCAAAGGAAGGTACACAAGACATTTTTTTGGAATCTACCTCTCCGTGCTGCTGCCATGTGACGAGGTTTCCCCATCCTTTCCTCTCCTCGAAAAGTCGCTGCTGGCGGTGCGCGTGTGTGCTCTGATTTGTGCTCCCGTTCAGAGAAGTGAAGGAAGAATCCCAAGCCCCCAGGGGAAATGGAAGTTTTCACCGTTGGCTTGGTCCTCTGAGGCGGCTGCTGCTGCTGCTGGTGTTTCGGCGATTGGTGCAGGGGGGAAACTGCGTCGTCAGTTCTGGAAAAGGCTCGGGGGGGATCTTGGGTCATTATCGCAGGACCTGCTTCTCAAGATAAGGTTTTCTCCCCCCACTCCCCCCTCACCACTCTCGCACACTCTCCCACCTCCCCCKTCATCCTCCACCGCTGTCGACTCGTTCCAGATGTATTTCCTTGAAACGGTCGGCAGCATCCTCCGGCTCCTCYGCTCGTCCTGACGCGTCGGCGTTCCGGATGCGGCGCGGGCTTTTATTTGTTTATTTATTTRCTTCCCACCTCCACCACTGCAGCTCAGCGTCTCTCTCTGATTGAATGTTGGAAGGGTATTTCAACAGGGTCTCCAACTAACCAGGGATTTTTTTCTTGCCTTCTGTCTACTTGAACGCGAACAGCGCAGATCCAAGACAAACACTGATGGATTGAATTAAAAAAAATTAACAAATCGTTTAAGGGATTTTAACTCTCTTAGAGCTGCAGATTTTCCATTTTCCCAGAAGGAGATACCTTTGGACATAATGAAAGTTATCTTGTTGCTTGTTGCTGTGTTTTGGAGCCAGGAGTGGAAGTCAGCGCTCTCGGATTCAATCATCCATATTGGTAAGTTACTGCACCTTTCCCCCACCTGGGGAAAAAAAAATGCTTCTTTATGTGCGCCTCTCTGAGAGGACAAGCTTCAATCACAGCATTGCTGCTGGTGATGTTTGTGTTTTTGACGCACGGAGGTAGTCCATTAGGTGGACTTCTCTCTGTTGCATCCATATGTCACGCTTTCACTCGGCTTGGAGAGGTTTCCACCGCGTCATAGACATAATCGAAGAAATGCAGTTCAGTCGCTCGCTTCATTTCTTGTTGCTCAGCCTCTTTGCGGTGACTAACATCAGTGTCAGCTGTCTTTTARAGTTAGTAGCTGTCAGACTTTAGAGAACGCTGTGTTTATTTTTCCCTCGAATTCCTCCCAGCCCCGTGTGTCTGTGCGCAAAGAATGCGCGAAAAAAAAAAAAAAAAAACAGGTGGTTTTGGAATCGTGTTGCTGGATGCTGCTCTGGATTATCCCGCACATTTTTTTTTTTTTTACTTTTACATCAGGTCCTGGTGCACCATGGCATTATACCGCRTGTCCCCCTCTCTCTCTCTGCCAGCTACTGCAGTGCCATGAAAAAAAAAAATGTCCTAACGTCTTTTCTGCCTTCCTCCACCACTGGCATAGTGTGGCACTGTTGTGTTGAGCGTGATTTCGACATGAAGAAGCAGCAGCTCCGGCTCAGAGGAAAGGATGGAGAGAAACTACCCCCCCCCCCCCACACACACACACACACGAGCGTGCCTTGCAGGATAAGAGGAGGTGGGAGCGCCTGATCGCCGCACAACTGGGGTGGCTTCTGTAGGGCCAATAAACCAGAGGAAGGCGCGTGGACAGACAGGGTGACGAGCACGCGCGGGTCGAGAGATAAGCACCTGTTTATGCTGCGTGGTTAAAAGATCCCATCTAGATTTAATACACACAAACACATACTCTCACTACCCCCCCCCCCCCCCCCCCCCCCACACACACACACACACACACAAACACACATCATGTCATATTATAAAGCGCCTCCCTAATCCGCTGCTTTGTGCGCCACTGAGGACTGTCTGTAAATCAGCTGGCCGGGGTCACAATAGATAAGCCAATTTAGTGGCTTCCTGGATGTAGTTTGCCAAGAGCTGGATCGGGTTGGAGGTCTCTCCGGGCTCCGGTCCAGGCTGGTGCTTCAACCGAGACGAACAGCAGCAACTGAAAGAGATCCGATCGAGCTGAAAGGGATGCTATCTGTTTGGCAGAAACCCGTAAATGCCAATATTGAATGGATAATTCTGATCAGGTTAAGTTAAAGGGCAAACATTTATGTTGATCTAAGACCTTTCGACTTGATTCGGAGTATTTAAGGGCCACGGAGACGTTTTGGCACAGCTCAGTTGGACGTCTGACGGAAGTGTTGAGTCACAAGTGAATGGAGGCTTCATCCTAAATACAGGATTGTGTTCGTGGATGGTGGTTCTGCTCCTACAGAGGTGGCAGTGTAATCCACTGATTAGACAGATCGCCCTGTGACTGAAAGGTCTGCTCACAGCAGCAGCTTCATGTTGGGCAAGTGTCTCACAGTGAGACTCTGAAACCTTTTTCTTTTGATGAGTCTTTTTTTTGCTGTGTGTCTTTAATACCAGATATTTACAGGCATGGGATTCCAATAATTTTCCACACAGGCTGTCCATTGATCCGTTCTGGGTCTGTTTACGTTCACACATGACATCTTACCTGGCTCTGCTGAACAGATTGAGGGTAATAAATGTTTGTAAAAGAGCTTTGACATATTTAGTAAATGGATTTCTTGTGAATTAGACACATTTTTGTGAAGAGTCTGCTTTACTTTAAGAATATCACTGTAAGGAATCAGTTTGTTTACCAGAACAATACACTTATGGCTGATGCATTTGTGAGAGGGGGACACTACAATAGAAAGCATCCAGACACCTACACAAATTACTGTTCTAAATGATTCATCCATATACTTTACATTTTTCTCCAGTTCACGGACTCAGGAAGTTGGGGCATAGTCAACAGGTGAAGTGAGGTCGTCTGAGAGGTCACGGAACACAGGTCACAGGGCTTCACACTATGCACACTCGCACTTCCTGGATATAATTTGTTCTAAGTGCAATCTAAAATCTAAAGTTAACTTAAAGGAGATACTGTATATCATGCAAAATCCGCTTTCATAGCCGTTGCATGTATTTTGTTCAGTACTTGAGCTTAAAACAGTTAAAGTCTCTCCTGATGCTGCAAAGATGTCTTTAATATTATGTTTGGGTCTTATTTTTCAACCTGTTCAGTTTAATATGACGTTTTTTGAATTATTATATCAAATTATTTGCGACAAAACTTCTAAATAGTGTCTGAAATTACCAACTAAATAATTTCACCGTCTTCATTCTCCTCTGGCTCTGGGTCAGACTCTGGTCCCAACATGTAAGGCTGGATGGACAAGTCTTCCCTTGTTGACATCTTTTAATTCATTTGTAAATGAAATGTTTCTGTGCTGCTATATAGTCGTAAACCCCTCTATCAAACTGGAGTAGTCTACACACCCTAGAGCAGTGGTTCCAAAACTTTTTGTCTTTTGACCCACAAAATATTCATGGCAAAAACTTGTGACCCCAAATATTACTGGTCTGAGTACATGAACTCCGTTTATAACCCTAAAAACACAGGCTTTTTGACAATATAAACAGCTTGTACACAAATATAAATACTTATTTTTACTTATTTTATATTTTTGTAATAATTATAGGAAAAATATTACATCAGCAATTATTTTTATTACACTTTAAATTGATTTCTGGAGATTATCTAAGATGCTTCATGACCCATAATTGGGTCCCAAGCCCAACTT
>NW_013952416.1:3733963-3736867 GCF_001266775.1 Austrofundulus limnaeus | reverse complement strand
GTTTCAGGACCCCACCTTGATGTTTCAGGACCCCACTTTGGGTCCCGACCCCAACTTTGGGAAACACTGCCCTAGAGGACAGGGTGTGAAGTTCCTCCTTTGGATTTAAAGAGACAGCCTCAAAGCGGGTTGATCTGAGACACAGCTCAGAAAAGTGGTGAAAGGCTTGTGGAGTTACAATAAGGAAGTAATTCAGATCAAAGCCTTGTAGTTCCATTTCATATAAACACCAACTGAATGGTTTAAATATGAAAAGGGATTTAAAAGCATGATATATGTTTAACTTGTTTCAGACTGTGGGAGGCAACTCAGTCCCCACAGAAAACTCACACAGGCAAGTAAATACAAACTCCACACAAAGTCATGAGACAGGATTTGAACCAGCAGCCTTCCTTGCTGTAAGGCAACAGGTCCAGTCACTGTGCCGCCAAGTCATCCAATATAAATCAGTTTGATTTGGCTCAAGGGACACAACATTCATGTTCAAAGGTTGTTTGATCTGAAACAAAGAACAACGACAACAAAAAAAAGATTTTATTCAAGTTTTACGGAGCAAATTTGACATGTATAAGATGGAAGAAGCTTTTCCTTTTGGAAACTAGGGCAACCAGTCCCATCAGTGGGCTTTCATTTACAAAATGAAAAGTGGATATCTCATGCAAAATAAACTAAACTCTACACTGAACTTTTTTTTGTTGTTGTTTGCATAAACAAGTATAAGTGCTTAAGGTTCTTTTCTGTTTAAGGAGGAAAAAGACTGCTGTGATTTCCATCACGGACCTTTTTTTTGCATACCTTTTTCTTTCTACCTTTTTTCCTAATCAGTAGTTCATTTCCAAGCTCGCTGCAAGTAATTAGAATGGCAGGACAAAGCTGTTGCCCCTAAAACAACACTTGTCTTTTCTACCTTTCACAATGTCCCTCAAGCATCCCGACTTCTCACTTCTGCAGGGGGTGGGGGGTGGGGGGGGCTTGGAGGTGGAACCAGGGGATAGAGAGAGTGGACAAATACACGAGTGAAGAAACTTGTCATTTTCTAACAAAACACATTTTCTCGCGCCCCCATTCTAACTTTTCTATAATTCTCAGTGTCGACCTTTTTCTTTTTATAACCGTGTGTCATATTGACTTAGACCTGCATGGGAGGGGGGAGGGGGGTAGCACAATACTCAGCAGCCACATCACATTGACATGTCAGAAGTAATCCTTTTTAATCCCTTTGTTGTTGTTAAAGATGGAATGAGGGTAAGACGGAAGGAGATGGGCAAACGGAGGTGTGTATCAAAAGGAGAAAAGATGGAAGATGAGGAGGAAGAGACTTTGACAAAGGCAGACTTTGAGCCATTACACTACTTTAGCCCTCTAAAACTTCAGACCTGTCATTCTGTAAGAGAGTTGCCATCTTTTTGGTGATATTAACAGCACCGGCCGGCAGACAGTTTCATTTTGCTCGGTCCGAGCATTAAATGTGATTTAGCCACTGGGGAACTGGCACTGCTGTCTCACCCGTCTCTCTCCTCCTCTCCTTCAGCCCCCGTTGCTCTTCCCACTTTGTCTCTCTAATGATCAGCATGCAGCGGGAAGGAGAGAGGGGGTGTGAGTCCGCTTGCCTCTTGGCCCTCACTGTGTCGTGTTCTGCATGCCAATGGATCTTTGCTTTTTTTCAGGGCAATTCATATGGATTTTGCATGTGTGTGTTGTAGAGAGAAATAGATTTACAGACAGCAGGTTTGTGTGCTGGGTCTGAGGAGAGCCATGTGTGGAACCATCACAGATGCATTGCCTTGTCACTGAGCTTGGCTCATCCTGGTTAAAATCATCTCATTTTTATACATATGTGTATATTATATATTTATTTAGCTCCTAAAATGCAGCTTATTTGCTAGTCTGACTGCTTTGGAATGATTTTTAAACACAAACATGATATCAAAAGCAAAAAAGCAAACATTGAATGAAATACAGTACTAAAATCATGTTGATCATTTCTAAAGATCTGACTGCAGGAAAATGTCCGAACCACCTGTGTATACCTCACAATAATTCAAATATAATTGAAACAAAAAAAAAAAACCATTTGCCGTAACACTGAAGTGGGAACCTCAGCCTAAAAGAGGTTTTAGGCATCAGAAGCAAAGTGAGCTTTCTTGCTAAAATAAAAAAAAGCCAAGTGAAACCACCCACCAGTAACATCAAATCTCTTTGGTGCAGTTGTGCACACATATTCCAGACGTTCGGTAGGCAGGATGTTTAAACATGTTGGCAAACTTGCCACAGTTCTGCTGTGGATTTAGGTTGAACTGCTTCTGTAAACCCAGACTGACTCAGTTGTGCTGAGATACAAGCTCTGTTTCACGCCTCCTTGTTCTTTTTTGTCAAGATTCAGAAAGACTTCTTCATGACGGTGGCTGTGGTGGCTCTGTATATTTTTAGGTTTCTTGTTCTAGGATAAATTTGTGGCTGTTCAGATTCTCTTCGGATCGTGCTGTTGATGGGCAAGTCTCTAAACCTCTAAAGTGCCTCATTTGACAACTCCAAACAAGCACATTTTCTCCTAGAATTGGACCAGAGAGTATGGCATGTCACTAAGAGGTCCAGCGAGAGCTTTTTATGTGAGCTCTAACTGCCCACCGTTCTGCCGGCATAATTCGATGCCTTACTACTTTTGGTAAAACACAAGACAGCTAATGGTAGATGATGCCAATTAAAAACAGACCTGAATATCTGACCTTTTTTACAAAACTTTTTAACAATGAATCTCAGGATCCAAAATAATGACCAAAGTTTAAATGAATTCTGAGCACATTTTATTATTTATTAATACCCAACTCTGAATATTACATGAAAAGGTAGTGTGTGTATGTATGTATGTATGTATGTATGTATGTATGTATGTATGTATATATA
>NW_013952416.1:3729083-3731661 GCF_001266775.1 Austrofundulus limnaeus | reverse complement strand
TATATAATTTGTTTAGTGAAAACATGAAAAATTTGCTTTTTTGGGGGTCATGAAGGAAAACAAAAATACCCAAATTTAAGGCTATAAGGAAAGACATTTGGTGGACAATTACTGGACGCAATGCATTATGAGGGGAAAATTAAAAAAAAACATCTAATTCAACGTTTGAGTTAACAATAATGCAGGACTTTTAAATTCCCATTGGATTCTCTTTATTGGAGAAGGATATCTAAATATGTGTTTATGTCTTTGTATTGGTGTGTTGACATATTTTGACATTGTACTATGCTTATGCAAACATTTTGTCATTGTGTGGACATTTGTCTGGTTTAAACAATGGGATAAAACTGAAACATTTGTGGGTGAGGTTTAAGGCTAAGGTATGATTTACGTTTGTTAGGTATGTACCCATGAGGTTAGGTTTAGGGTAAGYGGTAAGAGTTATGCTGTAGAAATTGAAATTCGATGCAAATTTCACAAGTATAGAGAGACAAGCATGTGTAAATGTGTAAATTTTTATTCCTACTTTAGCTCATAGGTTTCACAGCCATTGGGACAACTTCATTCTTTAAATTCTTTTGTTCGTGTTTTTGTGTAAACAGATATTCTAATCTTCAGTTACATGCTAGGTCAGCAGAGTGATGTCTGCAGCGTGTATTTAGTGTGTCATATCTCATGAGTCATCTGACTGCAGAGAGACATGCTTGTCCCATAGTAATTTTGATGTGGAGGATTCAGCACCTTATCTCTGTGCTTCACCAAAAATAGATTATGTGGATGTTAAATTCAGAATGGTGTAAATTGTACCGTTTCTGTGAGTTTGCGTGGTGTTTGAGTCTCCTCGGTGTTGTCTTTTGAAGATYGACAGCAGCGCTGCAGTCTCTGGCCACTGATGCAGAACTTTTAAGCAGGCCATGGAGATGAAGTGGAGGAGAGGATGTGTGTGTTTCAGAGGTTGAGGTGGACTGACAGGTGGCTGTGAAAAGAAGTTTTGTTTCTTGTCAGGGGTTGAGTGCAGAGCAGGGATCGAGAGACATGACAGCCCTGCCCAAGGTGCTTCATCTCTTCGCATCAGTCAGTGATGCAGGTAGGACCGACCAGATGGTCTGGGATGGGCTTGTACAGTGAAAGCCCTTGTTCCAGGATGATTGTATTATATGCTGTGTGTTTATTTGAGATGACATGCTCTTGCTGTCATCTCAGGACAAGAACTTGTCATTCAACAAGATAACATTTTTTAAAGTTTTATTTTTTTAATAWTMAGTTTAACTTAAACTGAATCAATGASAACACAAATTCAATAAACAGGCATAGAGAAAATATTTTATTTTCGTCCATTCAAGAGTGGTCCATAATTATTAAGGACAACAAAAATAAAGTTTACTATTTAATTTTGTCAAACAATAATAAACAATTGGTAGGTAGTGTTTTGATAAACTAATTTGAAGAAAAAAATTAAAATTGACCAAATTGTTGAGTTACGATGGTTTGGAGTCATTGCCAAAGTGGACTGCTACCATCTTAAAACAACTTTTAATCTCAACTTTCTTTAAATTGTTTAGAATTTACTTCAGAAATCTTTTCATTGCTGTTAGTTTGGCTTTACATGGTTGTTTGCAAACACATCTAGTGGCAACAGCAACTAACTGAAGCACTTCTAGTGTAGTTCGGGGCTCATCTGGCAGGAATATTCTATTTCTGTTGAAATTGTAACATAAAATTAACAATGGTGTAAAGGTTTACAAAAGAGAATTACTTTTAGAGGTTGTGGGCTATCTAAAATTTAACTCTTTACACAGTAACTATTTCTCATCAACTTCAAAAAGCCTTTTATAGTTTCAGAACTGAGTAATCACATAGTTTATAGCTGCTTGTAATATAGTTTTGAGAGCAGAAAATTATAGATTTATTATGATTTTTCTTATTAAAAACAAGTGATTTATACACAGATATCCAAGTCTGTAAGAGGAAAAGCACAAATACAAAGAGCAAACAGTGGAACTGAAATATTACCATTTGTATGCAGAGAATCAGTTTTTGGAAGAATGCTTAGTGTGCAGAACAGTTTGGCTCTGTGTGAGCAATTTAACAATGAGAGCAACTTTGAAGCAGGAGCTCCTCTTTTTATAGACTGAGAACAAGGATGGCTGTCCATATCAAGTGTAGATGCATTTGAGTGTGCTACTACAGCATGGAACATGCAATTTAAGTGGGTGTCCATAAATATATGTAGCTTTCATCTTCTTACAGCTCCTCTCCCTTCTCTGTTCATTATGTGCCTTTATTCTTTTGTTCATAATTTTCATCTTTACAAATATGTTCTTGATTCTTCAGTCAGATACTGTTTGTCTCACAGGGGCACGAGACGTTTTTAAGAATCATGTTTTAAAATGTGGGGTTGCTGTGTATGGACGAGCACATGGCTGCATCAGTCCGTCAGTCTGTCCATCCATCTGTTTTCTTTCGCTTATCTGGGATTGGGTCGCGGGAGCAGCAGCCTGAGCTGAGAGACCCAGACTTCCCTCTCTCCAGCCACTTGGGCCAGCTCCTCCGGGGGAATCCCAAGGTGTTCCCAGGC
>NW_013952416.1:3716704-3728850 GCF_001266775.1 Austrofundulus limnaeus | reverse complement strand
AGTCACTTTGAAAACATCAGATATGTATCCGATTTAAAAGCACATACTGAAACGGCCTGGGTCGGATTAGAAAAAATCGGATTTGTCTCATTCAGACTGTCATAAAAAAATCGGATATGAGTCAGATGGGTCAAAAAAATCGGATATGAGTCAGATGGGTCAAAAAAATCGGATTTGGGTCGGATTTGCCTGCAGTGTGAACGTAACCAATGTGGAGGAGCAGTGGCTCTACTCTGAGTCCCTCTTGGATGACTGAGCTTCTCACCCTATCTCTAAGGGAGAGCCCAGACACCCTGCGAAGGAAACTCATTTTTGGGCCGCTTGTATCCGCGATCTCGTTCTTTCGGTCACTACCCAAAGCTCGTGACCATAGATGAGGGTAGGAACYTAGACTGACTTATAAACCGAGAGCTTCGCCTTCTAGCTCAACTCTCGCTTCACCACGACAGACCGGTACAGCGCCCGCATCACTGCAGATGCAGCACCAATCTGCCTGTTGATCTCCCGCTCCATTCTTCCCTTGTTCGTGAACAAGACCCAGAGATACTTAAACTCCTCCACTTGGGGCAGGACCTCCTCCCCGACCTGGAGAAGGCACCCCACCGATTTCCGGCTCAAGACCATGGTCTCTGATTTGGAGGCACTTATCATCATCCCGGCCACTTCGCACTTGGTTGCTAACTGCTCCAGTGAGAGCTGGAGATCACAATGTGGACCACATCATCCTCAAAAAGTAGAGATGTGATCCTAAGGTCACCAAAAAGGATCCCCTCAACACCTTGGCTGCACCTAGAAATTTTGTCCGTAAAAGTTATGAACAGAATCAGTGACAACGGGCAACCTTGGCAGAGTCCAACTCTCACTGGAAATGAGTCCGACTTACTACTGGCATCGCAGACCAAGCTCTGGCACCGGTCACACAGGGACCTAACAGCCCGTATCAACAGGCCTGGTACCCCATACTCCTGGAGTACCCCCACAGGAGTCCCTGAGGGACARGGTCGAACGCCTTCTCCAAGTCCACAAAACACATGTAGACTGCTTGGGTGAACTCCCACGCACCTCCAGGACCCTGCTGAGGGTGTAGAGCTGGTCCGCTGTTCCACGACCAGGACGAAAACCACACTGCTCTTCCTGAATCCGAGATTCGACTATCTGATGGACCCTCCTCTCCAGGACCCCTGAATAGACCTTACCAGGGAGGCTCAGAAGTGTGATCCCCCGACAGTTGGAACACACTCTGCTGTCCCCCTTTTTAGATAGGGGGACCACCACCCCGGTCTGCCAATCCAGGGGAACTGCCCTCGATGTCCATGCAATATTGTAGAGTAMTATCAACCAACGCAACCCCACAACATCCAGAGCCTTAAGGAACTCTGGGCGAACCTCATCCACCCCTGGTGCCTTGCCACCGAGGAGCCTTTTAACCACCTCGGTGACCTTGGCACCAGAGATTGGAGAGTCCGACCCAGGGTCCTAAGGTTCTGCTACCTCATGGGAAGATGTGTCGGTAGGATTGAGGAGGTCTTCGAAGTATTCTGCCCACTGACCTACAACGTCCTGAGCTGAGGTCAGCCGCGCACCATCCCCACCATAAACTGTGTTGGTGGCAAGCTGCTTTCCCCCCCGAGACGCCGGATGGTGGACCAGAATCACCTCGAAGCCGCACGGAAGTCATTTTCCATGGCCTCTACGAACTCCTCCCACACCCGAGCTTTTGCCTCAGCGACCACCGAGCCGCAATCCGCTTGGACTGCCGATACCTATTGGCTGCTTCCAGAGTCCCACAGGCCAAAAAGACCTGATATGACTCCTTCTTCAGCCTGACAGCATCCTTCACTGCCGGTGTCCACCAGCGGGTTCGAGGGTTGCCACCACAACAGGCACAGACAACCTTACAGCCACAGCTCAGGTAAGCTGCCTCGACAATGGAGGCATGGAACATGGCCCACTCGGACTCAATGTCCCCCACCTCCCCCGGAACGTGTTCAAAGTTCTCCCGGAGGTGTGAGTTGAAGCTCCGTCTGACGGGAGACTCTGACAGACATTCCCAGCAGACCCTCACTATACATTTGGGTCTGCCAGGTCTGACCGGCATCCTCCCACACCAACGGAGCCAACTCAATTGACAGCTCTGCCCCTCTCTTCACCCGAGTGTCCAAGATATGCGGCCACAGATCAGCTGCATCAGTGTGTTTTGTTTATGCCTCTGTTTGCATGTTGGTGTTAGTTTCATCTGCAGGCTGTGCTCCTCACTCTAGTGAATTATTTCCTCCACAACAAAATAATGGATGGGCTGCTTTTCATCATTCACATCGTAAACACGCGCATTAAGTGAATCGTGCTGCAGACACATGACATGTTGACACATAATATTCAAAGTTAAACAAAAKTGCATATGAAATATTTGCTCATTTCATTTGTTTGTAGAGTTTCTCATGAGATTTGTTGAAAAGCTTCCTGAATGCAAATGCCTGCATGCCGTGGGAAGCAATGGGTTTATCTGATTATAGTTTTTAACATTTCAGGTCAGTTTTATTTAATTTTTTTTGATTGTCAAGTGAATTGTTGCCTGAGCCAGCAGTGGTCATAGAGCTGATTTCTGAAGGGATATGCTGGTGTGTGTAGCACATAACTTTTTTGCAGATCTGGCTTGGTGTGACACACACTGTGACACTAATCTGCCTATGGTTTGTGTTTTATTAAAAGAACAACAGTGACATAATGAGGTTTGTCTTTGTGTCTGTGTGTGTTGATGAGGTGCAATCTCTGTGAGAAGACCCTTAAAATAAATCTACAACATACAGTTTCACAACACTTTGATGGTTCTCTTCCATTGGAAGAGTCTTTTGTTTCACATTACAAAATGTAATATAAAGGAGCACAAAAGCCTAAGTGAGTTTTTAAACATTATTATGCAGWAAACTTCACAAACTTTATAAAAATGGGTATTGCTTTAATGGAAGTCCATATTCACTTGCATTTAGATAACAAGAATAATTGAAATGTTGGGAAAAACTAGACAAATTTCTTTTAATGGCTCAGAAAAAAAAGACATTTGGGGTGTTAAATGTTATCAGGACACCTTTCTGGTTTATGTACAGTCTTGTCAAATAATTTCTGCACACTTTGCTGAATGAAGTGATGCAAAGTGAAAAAGCATATTTTCACAGCAGAACAGAACAGATTTCTATGTTCAAGTGGAGACTGAAATGTAGATGGGATAATGAGTCAGCAAAATCAAACTCAAAGGAGGGATTTGCATGTACAGAGAGAATTAGTRACAGAGCTCTTTTTTTTCCTATTTGGAAGTATTTCTGTCAGATGGCAGAGTGCTACAAGGTCTGCCGCTACAAAAAATAATTAAACAACTGTTGGTTTCTATACAAGTTTCACTGTGGTTGCCTCAAATACATTAATGTACAGAATGCTCTATTAACCCATAGCTGTTAAGCCTYGTCAAGAAGCCTCCCCACCTTCCACCAGCTTTATGAGCCCACCACTGACCTGCCCTTTCCCCATGACTTATTCTTTTGTTTTTCTCTTTTTACTTCTACCCCTCCCATTCAATGTCTTACAGGCTGCCAGTGATTACAGGAAAAACATTGGAACTAAGAGGTGTTAAACACTTTGCTAATTGCTTTCATGGAATTGTAATGTGCTGCCTTTTTTTTGCCTGACACACTTGGCAACACATTACAAAGCTGCCTGCATGTGCCCATCTGGTAGCGTTCAGTCTAAGCCTAAGTTCAGTTAGGGTTTGAAGAACAAAAATAATCAAATTATGCTGGAGAAATAGGCAAATATTTAAAAATCAGGTTTTAATTTTGAAAGTGTGCTTTTGTGTATGCGTATACACTAAAACGCTGATTTCTTGTCCACATCAAGAATTAAAGGTTCTTCTTACCTACAATGTTTTATCAATGTGTTTAGATGTGTATCGGCAGTTAACAAGCTAACTGACYCCTCTTGAAAATGTCAGGATTGAGGTGACTGATGGGCTACATTAATACTTAAAATGGAAGGGTGTTGGGGAATGCACATGTTAGAAGAAGAAATTTGGAAAATTGCACTCAACTAAAAATAAATCATTAACGTTTAATCTAGTCAAAGCTTGAGTTACATGAGACTTGCAGGTCTTTTTAAAGGTAAGATTAATAAACTGCTGAGAATAATTTTTCCTTTTAACCGTTTTTCTGAAAGTGTAATTTTTCCTATTTGTTTTAGATTTTAATGCATGATGTAATAAAGTGTTAATAAAAATGAATTGAAGACTGGTTAATATCACTCTATTACAGATTATTTTATTTTACCAAGRGAGCACTACATTTGCCTACAGATTAGTTTAAAACGCTTTAATTTGAGTAGCTACAAAAAATATGCAGAACTTTGAAACCTGCGTGCAGTAGCTGTGTAAAACTGTTAAATACACAATATACAGTGCAAATCAAATTTAACAATTTATCATGAATCATAAAGTACAGTTACAAATTTTTAATAAAGGACAAATTAAAATAATTCAACATAAAATATTAGCCAGTATGAGAAAATATTTCTTTCATGCCATTTTCACTTGTCATTTCAGAGCCGAGATGACTTACCCTTTAGTGAACTATGTGTTGCTCTGTACATGTCGACAAAAGCCACAAGTACATCTGTGTAGATCTGTACATAATACTTTGCATTAACAAAGATCCTGACACTAAYAACCCAATCTGTGAGGGGAATTTTGCAGATGCTGCTTGAAATGTAAGAAAAACACATGTAAACATTTTAACAGTAAGATTGACAGATTTGGTTGAATTGGCTGTACAAACAGTAAGCATGAGGCAGGGTCAAACTGACTCACCACTAGCTTTCCATTTTAATATGGTGTTGTGTCTCAAATATCCAACCTGTTATTAATATAATGTATTAAGTATGTAAAGTGGGTCCATGGCTCTTGTGTATATTTTACTATACAGCTACAAGTGGTTATCTCTCAGGCTGCATTTAAAAATGTTACTGTTGTGTAGATGGAATAATAAAAATATTCTTAATTGTTTCTTATGGTAGAACATGCCACAGAGACTGGTAGCAAAGTGGCTTGCGTGTTGATTATGGTTGCATTTTTTTTGCTCTGATGAAACAGTCTCTGTAAGAGTTGCAGCATCCAGAAGAAGCTGAACTGTAGGAGCTGTAGTCTGACTCTGGGGACGGTCTTGCTGCTTGTGGCTGGTCGTCCTGCACTTTCTAAGACTGCATTCTAGACACAGTTTTGCATATTACTTGAAGTTACTCTTTCAGGGTCAAGAACAGACATTTTTCAAGATATATATACTCATGGTTTATAGTGAGACGATCTTAGGATTCACATTGAACAACTTGACTTTTCTGTTTGGTCCTGAAATGAATGTAATTATTATCAGTATATGATTCCATATCTATGTCCTTTTCATCTGATTTTGCTTTCACGTTGTAAAAGAGAGACCTTTGGGATTTCAAATCAAAGTCTTTTCAGAAAACACAAGCTGTACTTAAAGCACTTTGGAATCTTTTATTGAGACAGCATCATTAGATCCTGTCTGACTGTAGCTATCCCTCTTGGTTCTTTGGCTTTCACTCTGCCTTTCTGCATTTTACTTGTTTTTCCCTTTAACTCCACTTTTTATCGTAACTCTCCTCCCTCCTTCTGCCCACACAAGCACTTTCTTTACTTCAGGCTCTTTAATTGTCTGCTGACCTTTAATCAAAGGAAAACCCACACCCCTGTTTTCCTTCTTTATCAAGCTTGTATTCTCTTGCTCATTCATTTTGAAGCTCATTTTGTTCTCAGGGAAAATTCGAAGCATATTAAACGCCCAGATCCACACATTTGCTGTACTGAGACCTTTAAGACAAAACATTTCATAACAGTTCTCATTTACAAAGTGAGTCAAGTTCTGCACTGCAAATAGTACCAGGCTTTCACCAACACATTTTTTTTACACATTTTATTTTCACACTATTAAGTTTCGGAGAGATTCAGGCTGTCATTGTAGTTACGTGTCTTTGAAACTCTGGTTATTTATTCTAACGTTGTCAGGTTTCATTCAGCTACTCTTTCATATGGCTTGATAGGCAGCCTGACAGTGTTTGACTTGCCTGTGTGAAGTCCACATCTGTTTTTTTTATTAAACATGTGGAGCATCACAGAAAATAATTAAAAAGATAATGAACATGGAACTAAAATGTTGTTTTCTTTATTATCTTTTGATAGAAAGTGGGGATGTAACTCGGTGGTGCCATGCATCTTTTGCCTTACTTAGAACATGGTCAGATAAAAAAAAGGTAAATTAAAGATACGTATATATTAAATAAAACAAATGTTCTGAGCACACTAAAATTACAATCCAAATCAAAAGTTACTTTTATTTGACTTAATTAAGAGGATAACTTCTTTTTTTACTATTTTACTTAATTTTTTCATGAAAATTATAAATCTTATCGGAAAAGCTGCAAGAGATCAACATTTAAAAGTGTTCTCTGATAAAGATGTAAACTGAATTAGTTTAAATGTCTTGAGTTTATTTTTGTCATTTGACTTAGGTTTTTGGTTTTAAAATTGTTTCAACAAATACACTACCTAATTAGGATTAGACATTTTATTGTATTGTTTTAAACTACAGCAATACTTTTTGTTTTTAGGTAATTGGATGGTAACTACAAAGGTTTTCTGAAGGTATTTATGTGTGCTCACTGTCCCCACATGTCCTCCACTCTAAAAGTGACATGTAATAGGATTCTGTGTGGGARGCAACTTTCTCTAAATTTATAGCTTCAGGGAAATATATTTGCTTAGGTACAATGTTTATGCTCCAAGTAAAACTACCACTTACAGTTTTCCTTTAAGACACTAGGATGCTAGTCATGAGGCATTATTTGGAAGACAGAAATTTGTATCAGTTATTTTTGTTTTTGCTTACTCATATGACCATTCACTACACATCACAGCAAAAGTCAGTGGGTTGAAGCTTTATGCGCGCTCATTATAACCTATTCATTGGACTGAAAATATCCCTTTTTTGTGGTATTAAATAAAAAAGAATTAGAGCTTGGTACCAATCCTTATGCAAATATCTTATTCAATTACAGTGTTGTCCTGAACATAAGTCTTGTAGCTAAATCTTAAAAAGTTAAGCTGAAAATCCTCTTTAGTCTGAAGGTCCTAGCTCTAATCATCAGGATATTGTTGTTTTTAGTATTATTAATTCCTGTGATTTCCGGTGACCTGCGAGCGTGTTTGTGCACAGGAGAGAATATGAGTGGGAGTTRATTTCTGTCTTTTCTGTATGCATCTATAAATGCCTCTGAGCACAGGTCTCTCTAATTAGTGTTTCTTTTCCAAATCATCTGTCTGTCATGATCCAAAAAGCCAGCTCGATCTCTCACACTGAGAAAAGGGACCCCCCCCCCCCACACACACACACACACATGCTCACATTTGAGAGTTAGCTGAGCTTAAAACAGGACGTGCACAATGGGACAGTGCTGTAATTCTGGGGAGGTTTAGTGGTGAGAGGGAGAGCAAAAGAGGATTAGTGTGCATCTAAACTGAGACTGCAGGAGTCTCAATACAAGGTGAAATTTGAATTAACTTTATTTAACAAAACATGGATGGATACAACAACAACAACACAATCTTTATTTTAATGATACATTTTGATGATGCTTATGGAGACTTGTATTTTATTCATGTTAGAAAGTTGTTCTTATTTTCAGGCATGTGAGAGAAGATTACTGCATTTTGTAAACTTAAGTTATTCCTGTACTGTAACATTAAATGTATTACAAAATAATAATATACCTCAGTGGATACAGTAGAATAATGTGCTACAACAGGTTTACCAAAGCATTAGAGAAATGTCATGTTTCTCAGTTGTGGCACATCCATCCTACAATAAATACACTACTCATCAAGTCCACCTATTCAAATTCTATCAGTCATTTAAAACAATTGGGGAGGAGGACTAGTTAAACACAATTTGCATGGACTCAAGACAAACTTYATACATACAACTTGTGTTCTCCAGCTGTGTGTACTTTGTCAATAAATGCGCTGAATATATTAGATGCTGGAAGTGATAGATGACTGCAGTCAGCTGTTAGTGGACTTCTACACAGACACTCCACTCATATCACGAGCTGTACTGTCTGACTGTGCAGCTCAGCAGAATGTGAAAACAGTCTTTTTCTTCCATCTCAGCGTAGTTGCTGAGGGTTATGCACTCTGGACAGCCATCTAAACCCAGCACATTACTGTGRAGTCAAACCAAATCAGGTCTGTGTGCGWGCTCTCATAGTGTATTGTAGGCTCACCTCTGTGCAACATGGTACTTACAGCGTGCCTACATTTGTGATCTATATGTGTGCGCGTGTGTGTGAACCCGTTGCGGATGTGATGTTAAACCACTCAGGTTTGCTCTGATGTGCATGTATGCGTGTGCTCAGAGAATTGGTTTGTATCGTTTATGTAGCAAAACCTGAAGGCTGGGATGTGTGAAGGGCCATAAATTAAAGCTTTGCTGAATTGTAGCTTCACCGTGGGACAACTGTGGCAGGAATTGTGAGTGAATGTAATGAATTCCAGCAAAAAGTTTCTGAACATCTAATTAATGAAGTTGGCTATTTCTCATGTTTGATTTACACTTGTTCACTTTTTATTAAGGTATTAGACAGCAGCCAGTATAGTCGTTTTGAATATCAGTTTTTTAATCAGCTGTTGCAATGTTAGCAAACGCAGTGTCGATTTAATAATCGGAACTAGATTCAATGTTTTATTTCAAGTGATGTGAAAACATTTAAATAAGCATCATGTTGAAATTGTTGCAGAGAGCTTTTTGCTGTTGGTCTTGACTCAAACTGACAAAGCCGATAAACCCTGACCTTCTTAATATTCACCGTTATCAAGTACACACCTGCGGGAATGCTGAGTATACTTATGGTAATGCTGTCAATCCTAACAATACGGATGTAAATGGTGCAACACTTTCACTTGTGCATTCACTTGCAGTTGTCACATCAAAGACTGTCGGGCAACGCAGATTAACTCAAACACGTCACGCTACACCTTCTCGCTGCTTCACATCAAAACTAAATGGCAACATTTTCTCTCTTTCTGTTATAGGAGATAAATCTGATATTTTATAATGTATTCAAATGGAAGCATTCTTGGATCCTCTTTTTAAACTGACATACTGTTTGTTGTTGTTGAATGACATGCTGCCTCTGATTGCACACAACAGTAAACAGACAAGAGACAAAAGAAACTAATGGCAAGAAATGTTTTTATCACAGACGAGCTAACGGTTACAAAAACATCTCTCTAGTTGTTATTACATTAGACCTGTCCAAACAACATAATTAGGGGTGATTTAAACCAGAACAAAATATCTGTAGAAGCTGTGGAAAGTTTAATCTAAATGTTATATGAGGCAAGAAGAAATRAAAATTTGATTGTTGACTCCTGGCTTGACTCGAGGTTAGTCCGAAATACTTGGAGCGGAGTACTACAGAAACAGTCATGGAAAATCTTAAACCAATCAACAAATGCACAAAAAAAGTCACAACTATACACAACCAACGCCAAATATATAAAATAGCTCATAAATAACTATTTTATTATTCAAGACTGCCCAAATGCAAAACTTTACACCAAACACAAACAAAAACACAAAGCCCTTTTCACTAAAAATSATCAGTGTGCTGTAAACAACTCAAGCAATAAATTTGATGAAATATTAAGAAAAGAAAATGAAAAAAAATGCTAAATTAAAACAATTGTATTTTAGTTGCCAAATTTAATTTGGCAACTTCTCATTTGTTTTAATGGTCTGTCCAAGTCTTAGTATGAAATCCTGCAAKATGTTAAGAGTATTTTTGTCATTTTCAATGAGATTGTAAGAAATATGAACATGATGTAAATAAATACATTATGTGCACATTTATTAAAAATTCTATATGAATAGTTTAATACTTTTTTATTTTTATGAAAAAGAACCTCTTAGAAAACCTCCTCAGTAAAATAACCCAGTTGAATTAAAACTATGTCACTGGCAGAAAACTCATCAGGCTGGAAAGTATTTCCCTTCATTTGCCTTGGCAGTGGGGGTGTGGAGGTTGTTGGAGACCTGCTCTGCCAAAACCACTGTGAAGAGGCTGCTGGCGATTCTTTGGCTTCACATAAAAGCCATGAAAACAATCAGTTCGACTTGACTGTTCGACCAGAGCTGATAAATGATACAAACGGGGCAGAATTGATTTGTCATTAACGGCTTAAAAACATGCACAGAATGGTTCCTTTGCTGCAGGGCTCCGATAATCCTTATGCTCAATGGACAAAATGAACCATCCACAGCTCCATCTTCAGTTCCATATTGCTCTTTATAGTTGAATTATTTGGGTGAATTTCACAGTTATTTATATATACAGTATATATGTATGTATGTATGTATGTATGTATGTATGTGTATATATATATATATATAATATTTGACTACATTACATTTTGGCGTTGAGTCAAAAAGCTAAAACACAACTATAAATCAGCTATTATACACAGGGTGTCAATAGCCACAATTGTATGTGCAAGTCATAAACAGAACTGTAAAGAAATTCAACCAACCAATAAGGGCTGTGTAACTGTTCTGATTTTTATTGTCAATCCCTTAAGTTTTCTAAATCTAAGTTTAGTTGATAATATAGGATTCAAATTTCTAATGGTAGCTGAATTCCAATTAGTCTTTTCTGTCCGGAGTTTGACTTTTTGCATATTGTTTGTCTTTATTTCTAAATTACTAATGTCATCTGAAATTAAACCAGCGAAAGAGTTCTGTTTAATTATTRCTATAGTTGAAACCAAAACAGCTTATGTATAAATATGCTACTTATTTCTCAAAAATGGAAAGGATGCAAAGAAATATTAAAGAAGACTGAATGAAACAGAGGAACAGTTCAGGGGCTGTTTATTTTAGGTAAAATCTGTAAAGGTCTCTTTGACAAGGTCAAAGCGAACATGAGTCATTCACTTGTTTGCCTGAATCTTCTCTCCGTCTGTTTCTAAGATCTCTGTAGTCATATTTGTTTCCTCTAGTTTCTTACCTCCAGACCTTTGTGATGAAACACACCTTTGTTGTTGGTACACTCTCAAACAGAATAATTGACACAGTGAATAGTGTCAAGCTTTAGGCAAAAGAATAGAGAACATCTTCTCCTTGCATTAGCCTAATCAAAGAAACTGTATTCTGATGCATTTGGCAGAATAATGTGGATGTCTTTCAAAACACAGACTAATTTGTCTSTGCTCTTTGAACCAGCGCACAGCTCAGAGAGGCCACTGTTAATCAATTTTTGCAGAATTTTAACCTCAAAGACATAAAAACACTGCCAGTTAAACGGCTTGTTATAAAACAAAATCTAAAATTAAAAAAAAAATCTGTCAGAAGATCTGCATCACTGCTACTGGATTTAATAAATATGGTTTTATATTATTATTTTATTATTTTTTTAATATTTTATATTATATTTTATTTTTTTAATGAATGCACTGATTAAGAGAGTTGTGTCAATTGCCCAGAAAATGCAAGGTGCATGGTTTGGTTTAATGTAGACTGAGCTGAGGAAAAGCAATGCCTAATACTAACTATGCACTGCATTAAAGGGACGTATCATGCAAAATTCTAATTTTTAGCCGTTAAATGCGTTCTGTTGTGTCCTTGGGGTTTCTAGGAATGCAGAAAAAATCATTTGGTCTCTCCCCATGTTTTCTTTAGGGTGCAACAATACATGTACCCGTATCGAACTGTACCGAACCGTATCGAACAGTGCTGTATCGAACAATACAGATTTTTAAAATTTACTTATCAACTTGTCTTCTGAAGATGCTCTGTGTTAAAGGATCAGTGGATCTGTGTTCGACTACTCCACCTAGGCTGCATTTTTGAGCGCAGATCCACTGAGAAACTTGCTGTTTCAGCAACGTTTAATTAAAAAACTAATTTTGAGGTTAAAAAATGTTACAAATTAATATAAACAAGTTAAAAGGGGCATGGAAATTTCTCTTTTTGTATCGAAAAAAATATCGAACCGTGAGACTAAAGTATCGAACCGAACCATGAATTTCCTGCACC
>NW_013952416.1:3708815-3716694 GCF_001266775.1 Austrofundulus limnaeus | reverse complement strand
ATAAATAAGCAAGCAAGCAAGCACCTCATTTGGCTTTAAAGAGACAGCCTCAAAACGCGCTGATCTGAGAAACATCTCAGAAAATGGAAAGAGGGGCTTGTGGAGTTACAACAAGGAGGAATTCAGACCAAAGCATTYCAGTTCAATTGTAAATCATTCACTTGGGGGGATATATGAATGTGAAAGGATTTAAATTCATGGTCTCCCTTTAATGTTGGTGGCATACCTCCATTGCATTAAAATCAGATTTACCCCAAAAGACCCTTTACAGTATTAATTTACTGTAAACAAAACTGTCAATGGATTTTGAAAAGTTTGTTTAGCTCAAATAAAGTTTATATGACCCCTTTATTCACTACAGGAAATATGTTGCAGTTTGTTCACTAACCATCAAGTTTAAAAAGTATTTTCTTGTATTTATCAGTGCTTAGGGAAACGATCATAATATTTTACATAGACAGCAGAGGACATTCTCAGCCCTATATACAACAGACTGCTTTTATAGCATGTATCATAAGAAGCATCAAATCTAATCTTACAGTAATAAAATGAGAGCCACAGCACCGAAGTGGAACATTACTGGGGAAACACAGTTTTAATCTGCTTCATGCTTCTTTTTTTCTTTATGAAGACGTTGGATGTAAATCATCAGCTTCTTCATTTCTTATTCAGGCTTCTCGGAGATAAAGCAGGTACTCATAAGACATTTATGAACACAGTTCTTTACACAAAGCAACAGAAGCCAATTTTTTTTTCCTTTTAAAAAAACTTCTTTCATTGAATGTTTTGAAACTTTTCCTGTGTATTTTATTAATACTCTCACTGAATCTCGCAGATGAATTTTATGGTAACATGAATAAATAAAGCTATGAAACTTGGCCAGACGTGAAAGGGAAGGAATGAAACCACAGCTAGAGGAGGGTGGAGGGATGCAAAAGAATCTCAGAAAGAAAGAGCATTTTCTTATATTTGTATTATTTTTCCTTTTTTTGTTGTTGTTGAACATGTTACAGTTTGTAGAACATATAAACTGTTAAGTCAGTAGTGTACAGCGTGTCATAAAGTTTCACAAAATCTGCCTCAGATTGCAAATTGATGCCGATCGTACAGTAAAGTTGAGCTTTCAGCTGAAAAAATGTTCTGCTGGGTTAACGGGCTTCTTCATTGCTTCTTGTGAAACGTTACAAGTGAACTATATTTCATCTGACTAAAAATTTCTCCTGTTTAGCTAACTATTTTACTGAACTCAAATGAGAAAACATTTATTTACAGCACAAAGAAATGTAGTAAATGACAGAACATCAACATATGCTGACACAACTTTAGGATAATAATTTTATTAAATGCATTTAATTTGTATYTAACATAATTAGTTTACAGTTACTTTAAAAGAAACAGGTGATCTGTTTTGGTTCAGGAATAATTAAGCAACACAGAAGCTGTTTGAGATGACTTGGGTTAATGGGGGAGAAAGAAATGAAAAGACTGACACTTAAAAGAGGAGGCAGAGGAATGCTTCAGGCCYTTAGAGTCAACACAGGTAAAGAAAGAAGTAAATCTGTGGCCTTTCAACCAGTGTGGAGTCTGACATCAAAACCGGCTTTGAATCTGTGGCAGTAAATACTCTACCTCTTCTGTTTGAATGCAAATTGGAACTTAGGTTTGATTCATAGTCAGCCTCAAGGTGTTTATTTAAAATGAGCAAATTCAAATAGATTTGCATGTTTTTAGACGTCTAAACGTCATTCTGCGTCAGTCAGATGTAATGGATTTCAACTAACATTCAGAGCTTTGACAAAGAATTTTAGCATTTAGTTTCAGATGACTGATTCATCTGGGCTTTACTGGATTACCCATTTTTAATAATTAAATCCCTAAGAATTGTTTTATAATAGCTGCTGGAGTAGATTTTGTTTCACAAGAGTTACACAAATTGATGGAGCTGTGTTTAAAATTTAGAAAATCCACTCAAATTCATTTATAGTACATTAAGTATTTTTTACATTGGGTGCAAACTTGTAAAAATAATAATTCAACTGAAACTGTAAGACAGCTCAAAATTCAGTTCACTCATGCACTAATTTTATGCACATGTATGTTTGTGCCTCCATGTATTGTTACGTTATGTTATATTTCTCTTTAGTCTCTAACTTTACATCAGTTTGCTTCTGTGGAACTTTATGCTCAAACGTACTTTATCTCAATAAAGCCAAACTGCTGCAAGTCTGATTTCATTTGTCTTTTTCCTGTTGATTTGTCAGATAGTGCAATGAGTCTGAAATTGTGAGAGAAGAACTTTTTCTTGAACTGTTGGTCCTTCGAGAGCAGGTGAAGTTAACCCACTGCTCCCAAAATTGAAACCTTTTTTTAAAGCCCAGTATCAATAAAGCGTCATGCAGTGATTTCAGCTTTATTTACAATGTTCAGTCAGTGAGAAGGTATAAAATGGTTGAATAGCTTGAAGTATTGTTTTTTTCTTACTGGGCAGCTGGTCCAGTTCCTCATCCTGAACCTCCTGGGAACCATCTCCAATCTACAGGATGGGTCCAGATCTCTGCACCAAGCAAAACTAAGCATGAGCTTTTAGTTTTTTTTTTTTGTTTTGATGGTGGAGTACAGATGAGAAACAATTTAATTTAATCAATTATGACTCCCCTTTATAACCTGTTTCTTGATGCCACAGCCCAAAAACAGCAAACCAGATCCTGCAATCATCATCTAACTTTAGATACTTTTTTCTCTAGTAACTTCTAAAAGTCTGTGAGAGAGGTTTTCCCTCATAAATAATGAAATCGCACATTGTTACAGTGAGCAACACCCACACAGTTCATCAGTAAAAAAAAAAATCCCTTTATAAATAATGTTCATAGATAAGTATGGAGTNAAATCCCTTTATAAATAATGTTCATAGATAAGTATGGAGTGGTAAAATGTGAAAATATGAAAAGAAAAAAAAGATAAAAATAAAAAAGCAGGAGAGCGATGTGAGAAGGATGGAAATAGAAGCTCCACATATGTTTGTTCAGTTAGAAATACATAAAAAAAATCACAAAGAGTCATAGAAAATCAAAGGCGATTAAAATGAATAAGTCATTAACAGATTAATATTAAAGAAGAAAATTTGATATGAGAATTAAAACTGAGTTAGTCTGCGTGACTTCAGTTTAGCATTTGAATTTGTGATTCACAGAGAGGGTAAAACCAGTTAAAGCACAAAACTGCAGCTCTTTTAAACAGGTTCCTCTTTAGATGAAATGTGCTTTAATAATATAAACAAACCAACAAAGAAGCAGAAAATTAAGTTTCATTTTTCAGTAATTAWATCTCTTATTTTTGGAATTATTTTTGGCTTGATCTCAGTTGATAATCTATTGTCTTGATTAGAAAATAATTTCACTTGAACTAATAAATCAAAATCACTGTCTAAAGTTAAATTAACTCCCTTTCTTTGAGAAATCTTGGTAGGCTTAATATTCAAGATGACAAACTTGTCGCCCTACCATTTAATAAACAGTAAAGTAATAATAAAATAAATGTAAAATGTTGCATCATTCTCAGCTTCTGGATAAAGTGCAGGATGTTAGTTTAGCGCACAATAAATTTCGTAGAAACTAGTTTTTACAAAGTTTGAAACAAAGAAATTATGACCTCCAAAAACGTGTGAAACAAGAGAGAACAACATTTTCTCTGTCACTGGGGAACAAAACTAAACCAATTAAAACAATGAAAGAACAGTTAATAATGTGGCTCTCAGTCAGATTATCCCAATTTATCATTGAACATTTTATTGACCTTTATAAATAACTTTAATTGGCATTTTTAACAAGACTTTTATATATTTTTGGTGACAGTGTTTGGGCTTGATCTGGAGTTTAATCCACTATTTATAAGTATATATATTTTTCCAATTTTTGAAGTGGAACAACACAATAAAAACAACATTTTAAAGACCGTGAATCCTGTGAATGAGGAGACTGCCATGCAGAAATAAAGGATTTCATTTACTTAAAACCCAGTCTGAAGCAGTGGATAAACCACAGGGWGCAACGAGTGAAGCTTTTGTGTTCAGTTTATGGATATCTGGATAGTTAGTGACAGTTAATGTAACATTTAAGTGTTGAAATTTACATATAACATTGTCTGAAATTAAACACTGACTCATAATGATCTTAGTGGTGATCCTTGCTTGATGAGTCTGATTCCAAAAGTAAAATAAAGATTTTCCAACCTGAGAATCATATTACTGAATAATATGACAGAACTAGTTTAAAACAGTCAAGTATGTGATGTCCTCATTAGAAAAAGAGCCCTGTGGAATTGACGATTGTAACATTGTAAGCTTGCATTTTTACATTTTATAAAGAACCAGACGTATACCCTTTGGTGATGTTTGCCCTTCACCCCTTTTAGTTTTGTAAAAATGAATGTGGTTTATTCTGCTTTTAACATTATGCAATTTTGAATTCTGTGATTCTCGCCCTGTTGTTGAGAATATTGGTGTAGGACTCCAGAGGAGGCTAGGCTGCACAACAGGAGAGGCATGTCTGCAGTTTATTTCATTGTGAGCATACATTGCGAGTCTCCTGAGCTGATAAAAAAGCTTTTTTCARAAACAATTTAAATCTCCTAAACAGGTACTGAGAGTTGTTTCTCCGTCTGTGCAACGACGCAAAGTGGGAAAACAGTGCTGATATTATTTTGAAGTTATTTATTTGTTCCCATCTAGCTTTGTATTAGTAAGAAAAGGTGAAGTTGGAAATTYTGAAATTGTGTTTGCACTCAGCAGTCAGCGGCTTCTATTATAACCATCTAAGCTGTCACTGTATGGGAACGTAGTGTTTTATATGGTCGTCAGCGTCCAAAGAGAATTGCAGTGACAGCAGATAATTCTTTTAGAGGAGTCCACTTAAAACGAGGCACAGTCGAATCAATCCTCATCACAGCTCATGAAGTGTGGGAGACTAAATATAGTCATTTGACAGACGCCGTTTCATTCTTGAACACACAACAAACTAGCTGCTGGGGCTTGGAGCTGCTGCATCGTATCTCATAAACACTCAGTCTTTTATTTTGCCACTTTTCCCCCCAATTCATAGTCTTTAAAGTGCATTCTCCAACAGTTTGAAGAAAAGATAAACATGTAATTAACTGAAGAGTTATCCGTTTAGTTTTAATTGGTATTTGTTTTTGTTATCAACACTTCTATCCGAATTTTAGTTGTGTTCGCACATAGCAGCTAATTCAAGTTTGCATTCCGTGGTTAATGAGTGGGATGTGTTACAAACAGGATTTGGCCCAACTTTTGCATCATTGGAGACTTTTAACTTGAGACTCCATCCAATGTAAGACAAGTGAGAAATCCYCTGATCTTAACGTTTTTTTCCTTTCAACGTAATCTCTGAACAACTTGCAAAAAACTAAAATAACGAGTTGACTRGCTGGGCTAAATGAGCAAGATACTCTGTGTGTAGATGAATGTGTTACGGTAGTTAATGAGTTTCCAGAATGGCTTTTTCTCTCAGCTTCTAATCTTTGTAAACTTTATAAGGGATACTATATCCACACTAATGAACGAAAACGGTTCTCCTACTGTGCAGAATCGCTTACAGCAGCAGTTGTATAAGATTTGGGAGCTTCTGCCTCGAAGTTCGGCTCGTCATTCAGTGGCCAGAATTACAGCAATCTGAAAATAGCTAGTGACATATTCAGGTCAGAGTTGTTGGCAGCAAATCAAGCATTGAGTACTTTWTTTTTTCCAGGTGTTTGTTAGCTGTAAAGGGGAACTGAAAGTTTGAAGAAATTAATGTGTACTAGGAAAAAAAAAAAACGTGCTTCACCCAAGAGAGGCGGCTTTGAGTCCATCAATCAGTGACAGTGTAGTTATTATCATTTTTTTTTGTCTCTAGATAGTTATTAAGAAGTTTTTGTCTCCAGCCATCAATTCAAGAGTTGTCCTTGAGCAGCAAAAATCTGTCAAGTTCAGGTCTGTCAAAATGTCATTCATTGCTGCTCATCTGGGAACTTGAGGAGCAAGTTTCCGAGAAGACGGTGTGCACTTCTATTGACATGTTCTCTCCATAACCATGGATTAGTCCTATGTATCACCACGGCTCAACTTTTTTTAAGCTTTAAGCTTGCTTTATTTTCCATCCAACTCTTCTATTGACAACTTTTAATGACAGCTTGTCCATCACTTGAAGTGCACTGCTTTGATTTTTAAGTTGCCAGTCTAACTGACAGCACAGTGTTCCTCAGAGTCCCATTGGAGTTTGTGTGGCACAAGTTTCAACTTGACTTTGATGAATTTTGTTAGTATTACAGACACACGTTCTTATACACTGCTACGTAATCAGATATGCAAAAGTTGGCAAATCGGGGCGAATTGTTGTGACATCCCTGATCGAGTTCCTCTTTTTGTGCCTACATAAATGGTTGAGTTGCATTATCACGAGTTGATCTGTGACTTCATTGATTGTGTTCTTGAATTTAAGCTGTAAAAATATGTGTATTGGAAATCTAATTTGGTACATAATGTTGCTTTGTGCCTGGAATCAGAGTTAGAAGTGATTTTATTAAGACTAAAAAGACTTATCGTCCCACTTGATTGGAGGAAGACAAATTAATCTTAAAATTGACTCCCTTTGGGAGATTGCAGTTTTTTTAATGTTTTGTTTTTGTTTACACAACTAAAATACCCTTAMTTCATCCACACTGCGTGGTTTTTATGGTATTGTGTTTGCAAGCACATGTCTGCATAATTTCTTGGGTCCACGCCTGCTTGTCTCCTGCTTGTTTCAGCCAATGAGATGACTTGAGCTGGCAGCATCTCCATCGTATTAGAGAACACTGATTTCCATAAAGAATCAAATGAAGCAGAAGATGGAAGAAAAACATACAAGTTAACAAAAAAAAGATGAGGGTGCATTGTGGCTGCCATTTAAAGGACATAACAAATGAAGAAGTTTGACTAATTTGAAATGTTGAAGGGTGTTTMGTTCATACTTACAGTTCAACTATGTAAAACTTCTCTGTTTGAAAGTATTCAAAGTGAAGTATTTACTCCAGCAAAAATAGGCGTGCGTGACGACTTTAACACATTTGTTTCCTTGATTTTTGGACATGCGGTTACCATAAAAGTGTGACATTTTGGTGTGTGTTTGAAGCTTTATCAATGTTTGTGTGTAACTCTATAAAAACAACACATTTTCTGTTTTTTTTAAATGGCGTCTGCGGGAGCTAAATATACCTGGGTAGCCCCCATTGAGACTTATGAGACATTTATGTGGGGAAACACTACAGAGATAAAAAATAATAAAATAAAAAATAAAAACTCAAAGTAGATTCAAACAAAGCACCAGAGGAAAGATCAGAACGAAAAAGAAATCCTAAAAGAAAAGAAGATAAAACAAGTGACATCTACATGCCAAGAGATATGCTAAGAGAGAGATCCTCYCCTGGCAGTGTGGGAGCCTGCATTCCTTTGCAGATAAAGTGAGGGAGCATAGATGAGCTAAAGATAGAAATCACCCTGGATCAAAGAATGAGTAGTAGGCGATAGACTGAAAAAGACAGATGTCCTCATCAGATACTGGATGGACAGAGTAAATGTTGCAGATAAGAGAAATTAATATAATAGTGACAGCAGGGATGTACATGCCAAAGTAAAAGCATCCTTTGACTTGATTCTGTCTATAATAATTGTTGTGATTGTATTAACCTGATTTAACCCCACAAAACTATCTTCAGTAATTTATATGGAATCATGTGAGTGAGAAAAGTGTCTGCAGTAAGCGCCGTGTGCTGCCTCCCTCTTCACACATACGTGACAAATTGAGTCAGTGATCAGCTCCATGACTGGCTCAGAGGGATAGAAGTAGCA